>NW_026732108.1:447500-510000 GCF_028476545.2 Physella acuta | reverse complement strand
AATTATTGTATGCTATTTATCAAGTAGGTCAATTTTGTGCTTGTATGGATCTAATAAATGAAATATAAAGCAATTAAGCTCTATTCTTATGTTATAAAATTGTAGACGTATTTATACTATAAATTATAGTTGAAACATTTTAAAGCTGTTTACTTCTTTAATTATCAGATAAACAAAGATGTCGCTAAAGTGATTCAAAATCAGGATGGCACTAGGGAAGAGCTACGCATTGTTAATTTAAAAATGGATCAAGTTGGGGATGCTTTAATGGAAAAATCTAAAATATTTGAAGGTTTGTTCCTTTTATTTAAAGGGACAGAGTGGTCTAGCAGTAGAGAGCTGGACTACTAACCCGTAAGTCTCGAGTTCGAATCCGGGTTTAAATCAGTAGACCGTCCCTGAGTCCACCCACGTTGGTGTAAGTAAAGGCGGCTTGGGCATAGTGCTGACCACACTATCTCTTCATATGCCGAGATCACAGAAACAAGTGAACTATACTTCACTTGCCCCATAGACCGTCAGGCTTGAAAGGGAAACTTTACTTTTACTTTTCCTTTTATTTAATGATAGCAGGTATATTGCAGGTATATTGATTTTGTTTTTGTATATTAGTCTAGTGCTGATTTAGTTGTTTGAGGTAAAGTCGCAACAAATTTATGGCTGCTATATTTAAAATTATGTTTTAAAATAAAGGTGAGCTGAATAAAATACTTGATAGCTTTAAGCTCTCAGATGATGCAAAGAAGCTTCCAAGTGAAACAGAAGATTTCAAGGACTCGTCAATAAGTTCAGGTAAGAAATTATTGTTTGTGTTAAGATTTTTATATTTTGTTAATAAACAATTAGTCAATTACTCTGGCCACATTTGTCAAAGGTATATAGGCCTACATATAAAGGGCCTACAAACTCTAAGCCTGTAACCCCGACCCCATATGAAAAGATCCTAAAATTGCCTATCCATTGATATTAAGATTACATTTGGCGGCTGTCAGATATAGTTAAAAATGCTGTATTCAAAATAGATTGATTGTCTTAAAAACGTAATGTAAAAATTAAATTTAAAAAATTATTTTAAATCTGTCTCATTCTTTGCTCAATTTTTAAAATCCTTGATCTAGTGAATCAGGTAATGCTTGATCGCCTTGATCACTTAGAGAAAGCTGTGTCATTGTTATTTGAGGGTCAGCAGAACTTTGTTGTTATAAAGAAGTTTAATAAAGTCTTAAAGAAACTTGATTCAAGGTCAGAACATGAGATCAAAATATGTATTTGCTTCTTTCACAAAATTCATCTTCTTATAAAAACTTAATAAAAAGCAATATATTTTAAATTTTTTGTTATAACTTTATAGACATAATTACATTATCTCATTGAATGTTGCAAATTAATGTAGTAAAATATTATCTTATAGATGCCAAGAACAGGACCTAAAGATGAAACATCAAATATCAAATATAGAAGCGCTGCTGCAGTCTGCTGATAAAAAAATTGATGAAAATAAAGAAAACTTAGATTCACAACTACATGACTTCATTAAGAAGGTCTTGTTTAAAAAAAATATATATCTGTATATTGATTTATGTGAGCCACTTTGTATATTTATATTTGTACATTTATTCTAATAACAGTATTATGTTAATTTAAATTGTAAAATAATATTCAAATGTATCATTCTGACTCAGTAAATTGCTTAATTGTGCCAAACAAGCTTTAAACTAGTCCTACATTGATTAATATTTAAAAACTTCTAATCAATTCTAGAATAATTTATCAAGACTAATTAGTTTACAATGTTTGAAAAAGTTGAACCAAGTAATACCAGTAATAGATGAAAAGAAAAAGGAAACTTCCAGAAAGGTAATTAAATTAGCTAAATATCTCTTATTTAATATATATATATATATATATATATATATATATATATATATATATATATATATATATATATATATATATACAATGTATAAAATTCATTATTATCAATGTGGTGGCATCAAGTTTATCTAGCATTTGAGCATGGTTTTTTTTATTGAGTCATTGATATTTAGGAAACCCTTAAAGCATTACCAATTTTTGTTGTGTTCAGTTTTTTATATATCTGAAATCTTTTTCTAATGGAAAAAGGGCTATAACATTTTTTTTAACATTTTTAAAATCTAGTTACATTTATTGATGAATGAAATGAATTCAGTACAGAGACAAGTAACAGATTTGGGTGAGGTTAACTAAATACTATTAACCTTATGTATAGAAAAATTTCCAGAAAAATATCTCATTCATCTTTAACTTGGATTACTGTATGTTGAAGTCTCTTTTGAATCTCTGTGAGCTCTATAGTGATAAATCAATTTGAATCTAGCTTCTAACATGTAATTTGAATTGTAAACTGTCAATGTTACTTTCAGTTAAGGATTCACATCAACTTTCTTACAATTAATCACACTTCTTCCATCTAAAGGGTTTTATATATATATATATATATATATATATATATATATATATATATATATATATATATATATATATATATATATATATATATATATATATATATATATATATATATATATATATATATATATACATATACATCCATGCACATGCACACACACACAGATATATATATATACATAAATAAATAAATAAATAAATAAATATATTTATATATGTATATATATATATATATATATATATATATATATATATATATATATATATATATATATATATATATATATATATATATATATATATATATATATATATATATATATATATATATATATATATATATATATACATACATATATATACTTTTTTCTTTTTAATTTTTAGAAAATCATTGTCTATTTCCTGTGGGATTTACTGCATACATAAAAGATGCGATAACTCCAAAGATGCACACACTGTTAAATGGTTTTGACAACATTAAGTACAATTTAAGTGGATCCTTTGACCCATCAACTGGAATATTCACCGCCCCGACAGATGGCATGTATGTAGTTTCACTCACGATTGGACAGGCAGGTGAAGGAGCGATTGGTGCCAGAATAGATCAGGTGCTCAAATACCCAGGTGTGTTGTCTGGTGATGAGAAACCTATTATGATTGGTGAAGTTTGGACCACAGTGGACAACACAAGCAGCTGTATGGTGTGTGTTGTACATATGAGAACTGGTGACACTGTGTGTATCACAACTGTTCATGTATCTGGTGCCGCAAAATGTAATGCATTGTCTTGCTTTTCTTGTTTCTTGGTTTGATAATTTAAAATGTTTTACTAAAAATAATTTACAGTTGTGAAAATAATATTAACAAAGACCGAAAATATATGCTAAAATTTCAAATATATTTAATTTTTTATTTATTAGTCATTATTTTAAGATAATAATGAACCTTTAAGAATCGAACTGTTTTTAAAAATTATATTCTTAGCTTGGTCATTTTTTTGCTTTTAATAAAAAACAGCTTCATTTGAACATTGACTTTTTATAAACATTTATTTAAACAGACATGTGTCAGTTACTTTTCACATAGGCTTTTCACAGAAAAATAAATAATCTGGTTCTTAACATTCCAAAGACAATCATCATCATCATAATTTTTCCCTGCAGTGCCCAGGACACTTGGTGCCACCCCCAGAAACCTCTTTCAACTTTTGTTTCTCTAGCAACTTTCTTCCAGTCAATGTCAGTTGTTTTTCTACCGTGTACCTCCATGTCTCCCTTCTTCTTCCTGTTCTTGTTTTCTTTTGCGGTGTCCAGAGACACTGCTCATGTGTAATTATCTCAGTAGTTCCCTAATTAATTTCTGTTTGAATTTTTAAAATTATCATGTCTGTTGGTGATTGTCTTCTAATTTGATTTGAAATCTTTGAAAAGTATCCCTATCCAGAAAAAGATGTAATTTGTATAGTATTTTGAAATAAGGAATGTGCAAGCTTTTTAATATATATTTGAACAGAGTTAAAATGATTTTTTTCAGCCTCCAGTATTCTGGCTATAAATGTGCTAAAAATTTTTTTATGGTAATTATATATGCATAGAATACTTATTATAAATAATATTTGCATTATATTTGCAAACAACACTTAGTTATAATAAATATCTTATTTGAATGAAACACTTTGTTATAATAATATGTGCATAATTTTGCATAGAATGCTTCGTTATAATAATACCATTAAATTTGCATTAACACTTACTTAAAATAATATTTGCATTATATGCATAGAACATTTATTATACCAATGTCAGACATGCAGAGCGTCAATATTTGTGTATTAGACATTCTATTAAAACACTGAATAGACCTAGATCTGATATTTTTAGATATTTTTATTTTAATTCTACACGGTGGTTGCCAGATTGCACTTGACTAAAATTATAACTGCAGTCAAAGGTCACCCCACTTTTGTAGGTTCTGCCAGGCTCAACTCATGAAAAACATTTTTTGTAGTGTTGTCGTTATCCTGTTCCTGAGCACTTAGTGGCGATTGTCTAACTTTAGATAATATTGTACGCTGGGCTCTGACCACAGTTGCTTTGGCGCTTTGGCCATAGGGGGTTTGACCATAGCATGGAGTAGGGGTGGGGAGGGTTAACCACATGTTGTTCTTAAAATAGTAATAATAAACTGTTATTTTATTTTTAATTTATGATACAGTGAATACAATTTTATACAAGTTTCCTTTGTTGCTATTAATAAAAATTAGTATGTACTAAAAACATTCAATTGTTAACAAAGATTTATTTTTAGACACGTGAATAAATAACAAACGCTTATTGCATTAGAATAAATATCCAGAAGTTAATCACTCTCTACAAGAGTGAGCTAGAACATCCCTCGTCATCACTCTCCACAAGGGTGAGCTAGAACATACCTCGTCATCACTCTCCACAAGAGTGAGCTAGAACATACCTCGTCATCACTCTCTACAAGGGTGAGCTAGAACATCCCTCGTCATCACTCTCCACAAGAGTGAGCTAGAACATACCTCGTCATCACTCTCTACACTCTCTACAAGGGTGAGCTAGAACATATCTCGTCATCACTCTCCACCTAGAACATATCTCGTCATCACTCTCTACAAGAGTGAGCTAGAACATACCTCGTCATTTCTACACTCTCCACAAGGGTGAGCTAGAACATACCTCGTCATCACTCTCTACAAGGGTGAGCTAGAACATCCCTCGTCATCACTCTCCACAAGAGTGAGCTAGAACATACCTCGTCATCACTCTCTACAAGGGTTACCTCGTCATCACTCTCCACAATAGTGAGCTAGAACATACCTCGTCGACTCCACAATGTAAGTAATGTCGTGGGGCTCTCGTGTAAGCCACCGCTCAATCTACCGCAGTGTACCCAGCGACCAACCAGTTTCGATTTGGTAATAGTTTGTAGTAGCCCACCGAATCGCTGGCGTAGAGCGCTCGTTAGGACAAATATAGATGCACACAAGTGCTAATGGGGAGCCCAGTGTGTTCCTGGTCGTATGATCGTGTGGACGGCGGAGACCCCGGTACAGTTTACACCCCTACTCCTGTGCTGGACGCCCCAATAAACACCCAATAAACTGTCGCAAGTTGCACATATGCCGCGGGAAAACTCGTGTCGCCCACTATAGCATACTACTCCTAAATTATATCAATCAATCACTATGATTATGTAATATGTGTATGATGCTTAGGAGTCTGCATAAGCATCTCATTTTTTAGGCCTGGATCTGTCCCTGGAGATCTGCATATATATATATATATATATATATATATATATATATATATATATATATATATATATATATATATATATATATATATATTTTTTTTTTTTTTTTTTTTTTTAATGTTTTCCATATTTATTTTGTTGACTGAAAAATACAATCCTATTTTTGTACATTTTTTTCCACACAATGAAATAAACATAAATTTGTCTTGATCTTGTGTTAAATTATTTATACAAATTGTCTTTAGAAAGGATATACAAAATAAATAAAAACATTTTATGGATGCTTATTAATTTATCATATTTTTGCTTTTAGTATGTAATTTCTAATAGAGTCCTTGCAAACACGTGACCTAAATCACGTGATACCTACGCCCGCCGCCACAGTGGTGTACATCAGACGTAAACACAATCAGCTGTTCGCCAGCGCTGGACGTGTTCACCAGCGCTGAACGTGTTCACCGTATGTAAAGAATCGCGCCCGCGGAAAAGGAAAAATATGTTTAAAAACTTGAACTCTTAGGAATTGAAGATCCTTATACAGTTATTGACAGTTTCGTGGATAATATAAATATGTGGCCGAAATTTCTAAATAAAAATACTGTTAGTAATACCGTTTGCGTTTAGAGTTTAAGTAGACGAAGCTGATCAAATGCAGTAATATATTATAGGTTATCTACTGTAGCAAACGTGAGACCACTTAACTCCTACAAAACCCACACTACAACGGCTAATATAATCCATGGGTAATAACCAATCTGGGTAGCATGTTATACAATTTAAGACCCTTATAATCCAGCAGGGAAGTAATCAGACACATTAATACTGACGTTCAACCCTCATGATGGCTGCCCCCACCTGTATCTAGCCACAATAAAACCTAAGAGGAGTCTGCCCTGCCCTCCCCTGAAAATGTCTCACCTCCGTGATACCCAGCCCCACAGAGATAGTATTTCTTATATAATTTTGACCCTCAGGGCCCAGCAGGGAGAACAAAGGGGAAAGTCCCACTGCTCTCCCCTCAACACTTCTCACCTCGGTGTCATGTTATGTCATTTATAGCACACACGGCTTATCAGGGGAAAGCATTAAGGCATTAAGAATCTTAACTCTGGACAGCTACACACTAGTATACTAGCTACACACTAGGTGCCTACTGTAAACTACTAGACTGTAGGCCCTATGTAGACCTGCAATTGTATCAATTGTAGACTGGGTCCATTGTTATTATTCTAAACCATCTCACTTATAATGTTTCTAGCTTGATTTTTTTCTTTTATAAACAGTGGATTTTTTTTTAAAAATTAGCCTAATCATTAACCAAATAATAATAATGTGGTTATTTGTTGTTGGCTGGTATGATCTAGATTGTACTACTAGGCTACAAAAACTTAGTAGACCAATTACTAGATATGAATTTGAATTTAATTAAACTCAGTCCAGTGTCAGATACATATTGCTGTAAAAAGACAACAAAGTAGGTAGGCCTTAGTAATTTATTAAAGCCTTCTACTACAATAATATCAACTACATGCTTGTATAAAGTTTTTACAATTTAATTTAAGTAGCAGATTCTAGATCTAAGTCTAGTCATACTAGAATTTCAGAAAATTTCGTTTGCTAAAAAAATGATTAGATAATAGAGCGAGATTTTAGATCTTAGAGACAATTAAATGCTTTATTAGGCCTATTATGACTACTTTTGATTTGTTATGGGTGTATTTTGAATCGAATGTAGATCTAAAGTAATTAAATTTAAGTAAAGAAGTAGATTCTAGATTATATGTCTACCCAGCGGAGCCAGGTATTAGGCCTACTATTAGATCTTATTATTCTTATTATTACTTTTGACTTTGTCTTTTACTATTTGTATTTGTGAAGGTCGAGCATATTTGTTTTATTAATAGTCATCTTTTATAATTAAAATGAAGTTTATTATTTTACTGTCCTTACCTGAAACAAAGTATCGAAAACTGCATTTGATCAGATTCGGCTACTTTAACTCTAAACGCAAACAGTATTACTAACAGTATTTTTATTTAGAAATTTTGTCCACATATTTATTTATACGAAACTGTCAATAACAGTATAAGGATCTTCAATTCCTAAGAGTTCAAGTTTTTTAACGTATTTTTCCTTTTCCGCGGGTGCGGCTCTTTACATACAGTGAACGCGTCCAGCGCTGGTGAACACGTCCAGCGCTGGCGAACAGCTGATTGTGTTTACGTCTGATGTACACCACTGTGGCGGCGGGCGTAGGTATCACGAACGGACGTGACGTCATATGAAAGGACTCTATAAGTTAGTGGTCAACAACTAAAAGAATACTTTACAACTGTAGATATAATAGCTGTACAATAGCCTTTTTATAAAAACATTCATTTTATTTACATTTATTCAAGTTTAGTAGGTTAAGGCAATTCAGTATGCAAGAATAATAGTTATAAATAACTACATATGTGTTTGCTTTTTTTTATTGGAATGAAGCCATCACCAGCAATAGGCACTTCAATCAAATCTGGGACGTCGTGACACATTGGGCACATTTTGTTGCGAACTTCTGAACTTCTCATCCAGATGACTAGATTGTATCTGATTCCTTGATTTAAGGGTAGTGCTGAGTGGTGTTGGCGACCACAGTGAAGTAACCCAAAGCACATCTCATGACTGATCTTGACCATAGGCTCTGAAAATTCCTCATCAACTCCTGCAGCTGTTGACATTTTACGGACCTGCAATTGTCCCCCTTCATAGTCTTCATTGATGCTAATATTGGCAGTGATTTCTGAATTGTCAAAGTGTAGGCTTAGTCCCCTGTCACCATGAGCCTCATATTTTACAATAAATGCTCGTTAGGAATCAATGAGGCCCCCACCCCAGTGAGGAAACAGGATGCGAGTGATTGGTTGAAAAAATCCCTGGAAAGTGAAGTGATCAGACTATCTGATAAGCCCATCTCATCCAATGATATTCCACTAGCATTCATTGTATTTGGCCTTGTTTTTCTTCCGGGAAATTTTTCAAAATTAGATATTTCATCTATCAGTTTAAAACAAAATGCTTTGGTGAAAACTGGAAGCTTGTATACCATGGCTTCTGTTATATCCCCTCCCATGTGAAATATTAGAGACATGAGTTTTTCCTTTGACAGACCTGTGGCATCATGTGCAATGGTTACAAACCTTGGGTCAAGAAAACAGGGTTGAAGACTCCATATTTCAGGATTCGGTTTTTCATAATGTTGCTGATTATATTCATAATTTTCAAGAAATTGCTCATGGTATGTTGATCTGCGTTTTATTTCTTCGTGCACCTCTGACAAAGTATCTTGATACTGTTTATCTGTAGAACATCCATTTAAGCGAAGAAGTGATCTAAATTCCTTCTCAAACTGTTCATCACTTTCATAAGTTGTATGAATTCTAAACTTTTTAATGAAAATATTTTTATTCAAATAGCATCTACAAATGTATTCTGGCTGTCTAGAGAGTGTGGTCATTGCTATAAAGTTGCATCTGATAAGAAACACTAAGAAACATCCTTTAGTCCTATGACCGTTTACACAGTGCAGTACAGCTTTTTAATTTTTACTTTGTTTTTGTTTATAATCACGAGAAAATATCATATATATACATATATATATATATATATATATATATATATATATATATATATATATATATATATATATATATATATATATATATATATATATATATATATGCCTACACGTAGATGTAGACAAACATAATAGCGTATACTTCATTTGCTTCCTATTCTCGGCGAACTTTTACAACCTACATTTTTAGTCCCCATAAATTATTGGACAAATCGTCTGATAATAAAACGTCGATCACGGCTGTAAATAATATAACGGCTGCTGTAAACTGGCTTACAACCAGGCAGTGTTTCTTTTAGGCGTCTCTGGGTCGGGGGGGTGAATTCTGCCTACTTTAACTATTGTCTGCCCCCCATGCCCTGGATGTTTCATGTGCCACCCCCCTCCCCCCCTCCGTATGCGATTGGTGCTAAACTTTTTGTTGGTTCTCCTGGCGAACGATTCGTTTATATTTCCACAAGGGCTAGAGAAAGCAACACGAGACAGAGATTCTTCACAGTTCTGTCCAAATGGTAACATTTAAGATAGTAGACTAGCTCAAATAATGATTTTCATTTGATAAATTTTAAAGCGCTATGTGGTTCATGTGTTAAATGATATCTAACATTTGGTAGTACTATAACATTGGCATTACTTTAACATAACAATGACAGTTCTATAACACACAAATTGACATAATTATAACCCATAACATTAACCGCACTAATAACTCAAAGCACGCTTATGTCGATATGTTTATCTCAGTTCTTTGGTTACATCTCAATTACCGTACACAAATTACAGATCTGTATTATCCGATCTCCGGAATTCGACGTCCAGAAGAAACATAAGTTTATAAACATAAGTTTATAAACATAAGTTTATAAACATAAGTTTATAAACATAAGTTTATAAACATACGTTTATAGAAAAATGCAGTTTTTGCTTAGTTTTTCTATAATGTTTTGAAATAAAATCGACCAAAAGATCAACTGTATTTTAAACAGTGATTCGATTTACAGCAAACGTATTGACACATTGTAAATCATTGTGATGACACAAATTGTAAGCTTTCCTATGTCAATGAATCTTTGTGTTATTTTCATTTCCATTCTCTTAGTAAACAATGCAGGCTTCACATGGATATCTGTATCTGGCGATAATTGTACTAGTCACATGCTTCAAGGAAACAAATTCCATGACGTACAGGAAGGAGACCAGCGCTGCCATAATCCAGGCTGCAGGAGACTTGGGGCATCTGGTGCAAGAGGGACAGAGGGTAACTACAGGAGCTGATACTGACCCGTCAGTCAAAGGTGGGAGGGTAACTACAGGAGCTGATACTGACCTGTCAGTCAAAGGTGGGAGGGTAACTACAGGAGCTGATACTGACCCGTCAGTCAAAGGTGGGAGGGTAACTACAGGAGCTGATACTGACCTGTCCATCAAAGGTGGGAGGGTAACTACAGGAGCTGATACTGACCCGTCAGTCAAAGGTGGGAGGGTAACTACAGGAGCTGATACTGACCTGTCCATCAAAGGTGGGAGGGTAACTACAGGAGCTGAAACTGACCAAGGTGAAGGTCACGTATCTTTGATATCCTCGTGTCCAATCGTAGCTTCTGGCGATGACGTCATGGTGAACTGCAGCTTGAAAGACTTGTCCCAGATCCCATCTACGCTGCCACAGAACGCCTCAACACTTCTGCTGGACTTTAACCACATATCGAACATAGCCAACATGACGTTTGTTAACTTCACTCGCTTACACAACTTAACCATCAGGTACAACATAATGGAAACTTTCGAGATGGACGCTTTCAAAGGTCTAGACAATCTAAAAGTGCTTGATCTAGAATATAACCGGCTCAGAGGAAACATTCATTCAAATTTAAGTTATTTGAAAAGTTTAACCGAGTTACGGATTCGTCAGGAAGATGGCGGGCTAAACGTGACGTCACTGCTGGAGAACCTGTCTTGTCAGAACTTTCTGGAAACGTTGTCAGTCAACACGCACGGTGACACACTAACCTTTGACCCGAGGTTCATGAACTTCACAAAGTTAACGAGGCTGGAGTTCTCTGGAGCCGTGAAATACATCACCAACACCAGCTTCTTAAACGTCAAGCACATACGGGAGCTGTACATTTTTGACCTGGAACATATAAGCCACATCAGCCAAGGCGCGTTTGAGCCGTTGATAAAATTGGAGGTCTTACATCTTCACATCGTGCCATACGGCATCAGAAGAATTTTACGTCTGCTCTGGCCATTTGCAGGCAGGAACATGACCTCGATATACATGGAGAGAGTGTCCTACGGCATTACAACTAGTGACGGGACTTTACTACGGAGCGACAGCTACCTAGACAGCTCTATAACGAAATATCTGACTACTATCTGCCTCAAGCGGTTTTTGTTCCTCAACAACCAAATTTACATCGTCATAGGCGGCGCCTTGTGGAGTCGGCTGTGGGACTCATGTCTGGAGGAAATCTCTTTAACGAAAAATCCCCTTGTGGGCACGCGGATATTTTTCCTACGTTTGTTTTCCTCGGCGAATATAAGGACGCTACGTATTGATGATACATTCAGGGCGAAGTTTGATGAGAAATTTAATTGGCGAAACTATTTTCAAATGACACGAACAGAAACTAAAAGCAGAGAATTTGTCGAAATGGTTAACAACACTTCAATAATTCCTCAAGACTTTACATCAACAGAGCATTCTAGAAATTTATCCAACCAAATCAATTCTACCATTATCACCGATTTTAAAAAGTTATTTGGTCTAAATATTTTTATTTCGAAATCTCTCATCGAGTTGAATATAAGGAGGCTGATACAATCATACACGTTTAACATTGACTTTACGGTGGGCGGGGCTGAGGGTATAGAGTTAATGGACTTGTCTGACAGCGGACTGGCTAAATTTGAGCACCTTCTCTTCGGTTTCACGGGACTCAGGTTTCTAGATCTTTCCAGCAACGACTTGTCCGTTGTGTCTGAGAGATGGTTTGACACAATGCCGAGCCTGGAAACTTTGGTGCTGTCCAACTGTTTCCTAGACAACACCTTCATGTCTCTGAGAGGAAGCCGGCTGTTGGGCAATCTCAGACATTTACAGAACCTGGACTTGTCCTCAAACTCCTTGACCATGTTCGATGCAGGCATGTTTCGTCACAACAGCAATATAACGAGGCTGAGGATCTCCGACAACAGATTTAAAACTGTACCGTTTAGCTTACACTACACGTCACAGCTCAGATTTCTGGACATTTCGAACAACGTCATCACCAGCCTCGATGTGGAGACGAGACAAATCTTCGACCGTTGGGCTCAAAACCCGCAAGGTTTCAACCTCAACATCGGCGGCAACATTCTGTCTTGCACGTGCGAGAGTTTAAACTTCCTTATCTGGTTAAAGACTACCCACGTGCAGTTGGGCGAACGTCGTGTTTTCCCGTGTATGAACGAGGCTGGACAACTGACCAACACAAGCACCTACAACAACCTGGACGGCTTGTGGAGACATTGTTGGGGCGAATACTTTTTCTACCTGTCCCTGGTCCTACTTTGTATCATCGTAATTGGGTTTCTGTTAACTTTCGTCATCAGCAAAAAACTGACTTTTATAACGCATTTCATCATTCAAAATTTCGGCGGTTTTAAATTTAAAACAGCCGCTGACTACAAAATCGGTGTTTACATCGGTTACGCTGACAGAGATTACAGATTTGCCTGCCATCCGCTGCGAGAATTTATAGAAGACAAGCTGCACATGACGTCATTCCTACGTGACCGTGACCTTTTGCCCTGTCTAGACACCGCGCGCGGGATAGTTGAGGCCATCAACTCCAGCTGGCGAATCTTGCTGGTGTACAACCCGCAGTTCCTGCATGACGACGATTGGATGATGTTTACCTTCAGGGCTGCCGTCTACGCTCAGACACCAGCCAACCCTGCGCGGGTTGTCGTCCTGGTTGACGAGAGACACGTGTACAAGCTGCCCACAGAGCTGTTGAGTGCTGTCATGGAGGACAGCCTCATTGTGGTACAGGACTGGCAGATGACCTATGACCTCAAGCAGGCATTAAAGACTCGTCTAAGCCCAGCTTAAAGCAATCGCTCTACATTTGTCATACGCTGCTGCGTATGGTTGTGACACTCAAATAAACAATTTTAACATTTCTCTACATATATATCATATACTCATTTCTTTGTATATCTTTCTGCTACTGTAAATTTTTAAGGACGAAAAGTTTTAAAATATACACATGAAGGCTTAAATTCGGGATCTTGTTAAAAATTGGAACTATTTTTGTGGATCATTCAAAATTCTTAGAATACAGTAACCATGTTTGAAATAAAAAGTATCATATCGTTTCATATTTTTTGCTTTTGGTCGGTCGCATGCTCTTGTGTTTGCAAGTCGTTTGGTTAAGATATTAATTTGTTGTAAACAAAGGTTTTTACTAGGCACAACTATTTCTAAGCGGTGATAATAGGTGGAGTATGATAAAAAAAGCAATACACAAAACAACATCAAAGTGCCGAGCTTTTTCTCCGAGTACAGCAATCCCGTGATGTTTGACTCGAATCTCTTGGTACAAAGCAAACTGTCATCTACATGTAAACGGGTTCCCAGAAAGATGCGCAACGGTTGCACTTTTTTTCTGTTTGCGCTTTTTTCTGTGTGCGCTTTTTTTCTGTTTGCGCTTTTTTCTGTTTGCGCTTTTTCCCGTTGCGCATCTTTCTGGTCACCATGTAAACGTATAGGTTACTATTGCTGGAAAGATACCTTTCCTCTGACCACGTTGACCATATTATACAACAGTTTTTGTTTTAAAAAAAATGTATCTAATGTTCTACTTCAAGTTTTACGCATTAAAATCAATTTTGTCTTCAACCATTGGATCTAACAGTTGTGAGTAATATACATTTTACATTGACAGTAATATAGAATTTAACATTGACAGTATTTAACAAATACCATTGAGAAGGATGTACTATAAAAAGCTATAAAACCACAGATAATGTCATTTAATTCCTACCTTCCGCCTATACAGACTGTTAAAAAGACAAGTGGAGATTATTACAGCCACATTTTCATATTCCGGCGGGCCAATAAATTACTGTACTGGCAATAATAAAACGACGTGCCAATAAATTATTGTACTAGAAACTATAAAACGACGATACAACTTGGAATGGCATTTGGAGTATTGGGGACTACATATCTACTTCTTTAATATCCCTTTAATGTCCTCCTCATGGTCCTCTTTATGGTCCTCTTTTTGGTCCTCTACGTTGACTTATGAATTGTCTCCCACATTGTCCCTACACAGTGACAAACTTTCTCTATTCTGTCTCACATTTTCACAGAATGGTCCCATTTAAGGATGTGAGTCCTAAAATTTATCGTATTCTTATTGGTTTAGAGATTAAAAGTGCTCTATTAAGTAAAGTAGACCTGTAGGTCCATAGATATTTCTGTTGTTTCTGGCAGTGTAAAGAAACAAGATTTAGTGTAGGCCGTAAATCAATATTCACACTGAACCAACAACAGCGTATACAACTCGTAGAATATCCGACAACCAAGGCGCAGTAAACAAGTGGGGGGGCGGGGGGAATAGTCTGGACTTATTTACTTATCATTTTATCATTTACTTTATTTGCACTACTACAGGACTAGTTGTATATCACTTTATTATCTTTCTTACAATAGGCTACTTTTCATAGTTCTAGCTTAAAAATAGTTTCTAGATTTGTTATATATCTAACGAAAACTATCGTTTGAAAAAAAAATGGCGCTTCATGGTTTCAATTATTTATACACTCGTTAAATACGAATGTGTTGCGTGGTATGAAGCGTTTTTAGCATTTTGAATTCATTTATTTTTATGTATTGAGAGATTGAAATGAATGGAATAGTTTGAGCTGTGGTTAAATGTATACCACTGTTGAATTAACTAAGAATAAAATGGTTTGATGGTAAAGTTTTTAATTAAACAACTAATTAAAGCACACACAAAAAAAATCGAAACAACAGCCTTCTCACAACTTCCACCACTCCCCATATAGCAGAAAACAACAGAGAAAGATACTGATTAAAAAATTGTAATTTTAAAAATTAAAATAACACTAAATAATACGGTTGTTACACATTCAATTCATTCGAGAACTAAACAGACGAATAAAACTGATTCATTAATAAGATAGGCAGAGAAATTGATTCTTTATTTTTTTTCTACGCTGACTGTCCTATTATATACATACAAAATAATTTCTTAGTTAAAATTAATAGATTTTCCAATTAAACTCTCTTAGTAATTAAGTGCCACTGGCCGATGATTATTGAAACAAAACAAATGTTTTCACCTTGCAATTTTACTTTCCTGTAATATTTTGTTTCTAAGTTGAAATATATTTGCTTCTACTAATGCAGTCAATAGTTTAATGGAATTTTTTTTCTTACCAAAATAAGAGAATATTTTACCCCCCCCCCCATTAAGTAACTAAATCAACGGATCAAATTGTTATTTACATCAAGCCGCAATCGATTCTCCAACATATTGCTGATTTCTATACTGTAATTCAGCAACATGTATTCTGTTAAAGCTTGTACTAATGTCGTCACATTTTGAAATTTGATCGGTCTACACATTCTTTGTAAAGCTACTTCTTTCAAAACTCATTTTCTCTCCACATAAAGTAATATAACTATATGAATTCAATAATAAATTATTTTTATTTAAAAGTTACCAGTCTTACAGCTATAAAAAAATATACACAAATATCAAAAGGTGAAACAAATAGCTGCCAGAATAAAAACATAAGTAGAAAGGGGAGGTAACAATTAAAACTTAAGCTTAGCTTGGCCATCATTACAGTTCATTGTTAAATTAATGGAATATAATTATAGTCAATCGCTGATCGGGAATAATGAGGCAGTGTGTTTTAGTCGGAAGGGGTGTGGCTTAATTAAGAGTAAGGATGGTGCTGATTGGTATCACATCGAATCACTATTGTGTTTTAAATTTGCTAACTGAAAAGTATATATATATATATATATATATATATATATATATATATATATATATATATATATATATATATATATATATATAACTGAAATATATTGGCCTATCAACACGTTTTTGAAATACTAAACATTGAAATGAAATTTAAAAAAAAAAAAAAAAGACAACAGCAAGAAGACAACAGCAAGACTTTTGTAGAGATATATTAAGTGTGTTCATCACTTTAAAATATTTTCAATACATTTTATAAAAAAATATTTTAAGAAGTTTCATCAACACATTTGAATCTATCGAATTTATCTTTTTCAACGGCCATGCCAGGTTTGGGACAGCAAACAGCATCTGTTGTCTCGTCACACGGCCTGGCCTCAAACAAGTTCAGCAGACGACACTCCGTGCACCTGTTGCACTCGCCGTCCACAAAGTCCTGGAACTTGACCTCGACGCGGTAGTGGTCCTTGATGCAGCCAATCTCCGCGTCCTGTGTGGTGGAGCAATCTTTAAGCCTCACCTCGTACTGGTAGTGGTCCGGCTTTGAGCAGGGCACGCAGGCCGTGTTCACGTGGTTGCCGGTGCTCATGAAGGTGCCGGCAGGACAGGGGAGACAGGCCGGTTGACCGGTGTGGTCCGTGGAGAGGTATTGACCAGCCTGGCATACGTACGCTGCCTTTAGTGGAACAGCTGTGAGTAACAACAGCATGGCGAATGTGGAGGTTCTCGCCATCTTTGTTTTTTCTGTTTATTAGATTTCACTGCCAGAAAAAAAGTAAATTTCCTACATTAATTAAAAATACATAATTTATATATTCTGTCAGAGATTTAAAAAAACCCCATAAAAGTGAGCAGTAAATTACAAGCACCGTGGCTGAAACTATGGCCAGTGTTTCTTCCAGACAACAATTTCCGGGGGGGGGGGGGGCGGACACTGTCAAAAGTATATATTTTCTATATAAATTCCATTTCGTTTGAGGGGGGGGGGGGGGGCTGGAAGAAACTCTGACTATGGCATACACTCGTCAGGTGAGCTAAAGCTTGCCTTCTCTCGAGTACTCTTATAAGGGTCTTATAAAACCACCACAAGAAACCACCACATTTGTCATTTGTCCTGAGATCATTTGTCCTGAGATCATTTGTCCGTGAGATATTTTGTCTGAGATATTTTGTCTGAGATCATTTGTCCTGAGATCATTTGTCATGGAACCATATATATATATATATATATATATATATATATATATATATATATATATATATATATATATATATATATATATATAGGGTATATGTATAATGATGGAAAAAATTTGATCCCCCCCCATGAGACGATCCTGGCTCCGCCATCTTAGCTCTATATCATAAGGCTGTAGCTATTTTAGGTTTTACTACGTAGCTTTTAAAACTTTTAAAACTTAACATAAACAGCGACATATCTACCTGTAACATATCTACCTATAATATATATATATATATATACCTGTACAAGGGGTTAAAATACCTCTAGAACAGCCTACAACAAACATACCTGTAAAAGCTGAGTGATTGCAATAAGAATGTCACTACACTGTTTAATTTTCTCATGAAAACTTCAGTGTTTCTGTTTGGTATTTTCTAGTAAAATATAAAATTGGAAATTTCCCATATGAAACCGTATATTGTTAAAAATAATTTAAATTGTTTTTCCTATAACCACAAAAAAACTCCAATACTTTATATTAAAATGTAATTAAAAAAAGCAATACATTTTATTTAACAAAACTGTTTAATTTACAATTTATGAGAAATTGTTCGAATATTGTTTTGCATCTAGATCTAGATCTAGGCCTACTCTTTACAAAACGTCATAAATTATGTTCGGGAAAACCCAGTTACGGTTAGGATTTTTTCGATCGATTACTTAGGCTATATTTAGTTGTTTTGGAAAGGTGTTGTTTGTTTAAAGATATTCCGCATTTTAGCAAACGTTTTAATCCACCAGATGAAGCTTAGGGATTTTATAATAACACAAAGTGGAATCTGGTATACAAATCAAAGACTGTTTAACAATAATCTACGACAAACACAATATAAAAGTGAAAATAAGGGCTCTTATGTTTTAAACAAAACATAATCAGATTACAAGGTTTATCTGATGACGACATATCATTTCGCTAGCTTTTTAAAGTTTCTAAATTTTAACTGCATGAATTTTCAAGATTTTATTCATACACTTGAATATAACGAATTTTAAAGAAACACGAATGTATAAAAAGCGAATGCGAACAAACAGGAAAAAATTGGACAATGTTAAAGTATTTCTTTATCTTTTTCTCCAAGATGGGTTGCTGTCCCCTGCAATAGATCCTCATCTGCCAGGGGATTCGAACTCGGGACCTTTCAGTATAGCTGCCATGAGCTTCATATTGTTGATGAGGGTCGTCAAGCCTATCTACAAGGCCAGCCCATGACGATTATATTTGGAGGGCAGTGGCGTTGCCAGGCTCGTCTCAAGGGGGGGGGGGGGGGTTCCAATTTTTACCCGGGGACAAACTTTCGATTTGCACCCCCATCCCCCCTCAAACTTTCGATTTGCACCCCCCTCATACTTTATATATATATACATATATATATATATATATATATATATATATATATATATATATATATATATATATATATATATACCGAGGGGTCTATGGGGGGGGGGGGGGGGTTATGACCCCCCTAACCCCCCTGCCTACGCCACTGTTGGAGGGTACCGTGTTTGATTGTTTTCAAAATTAAAATGAAATAGTTACACAACAGAAGTTCAACACATTGTTTGAAAATAATTTAACGATTTAATCACACAAGGTAAAAAAAATAAAATGGTAAAAGCATTGCACATACCAGTGGCGTAGCGAGGTCGGGTGTCACCCGGTGCGGCACTTAATGGTGTCACCCCCAGAGGCGTAACCCCGGGGACAAACTTTCAATTTTCTATTTGCAGCCCCCCCTCAAACTTTCGACTTGCACCCCCCACAAACTTTCGATTTGCACCCCCCCCCCCATCAAACTTTCGATTTGCATCCCTCCCCCTCAATCTTTCGATTTGCACCCTCCTAAAACTTTTGATGTAAGTGGAATTATCATTTTTCTCTATATATTTTGCTATTTTTTGCCTTGGTGTCACCCCCCTAAATGGTGTCACCCGGAGCGGCCCGCAACCCCCGCCCCCCCCCCCCCCTACGCATGTGGCACATACTATATATAATTGGTGTAACTGTTTGATAAGATTAATTACACACACACGCACGCACACACACCCATACATACACACAATCATAAACACACAAACACTTCCTTTAACTAATTTTTTTTGACCAAGTTGAGTTTTTTTTATAACTGGATAATAAATAATAATAAAAAACCCAATGTTTTACTCGATCATTTTCCAAATTTTCCAAACATTTTTCAAAATCTGTTCTAAAAATGGCGTCACAGTTACATACATTATTTACACAGGTCATAAAGCCACGCAATGTTCAACATATGGCAGACGTGAACACATTCACCCCAGCTCACAGCGGTACATAAGTGTCGTGTTGACGTCAGCAGTACACATGTGTCGTGTTGACGTCAGTAGCGACACCTGGCGGGGTACAGCACTCACTGTCCGAGAACTGACCACAGGGTGTGGCCTCTGTTAACCCCAGGGCCGGGCAGTCCATGCATCTCAGACACTCCTGGTACTGAAGGTCACCGTACTGTGACCTTGACATGAAGTAACCCACGTGACAGCCCAGCTCCGCGTCATGCGTAGAGTTGCACATGCGCAGTAGCGTCTGGTGTTCACGAACATCCGGTACGGTGCAGCGTGCACACGCCTCGTTGGTGTGGTCAGTGTCCGGCATGTACATGTCGTCTGGACATGGCACGCACTGGAGAGGCTTTTGGTCTCGGGCTAGCAGGTAGTGACCACTCGGGCAAGCAGTAGTTGGAGGAGACTGGCCAGGAAAAACTACCAATAAACCAACCAAGCTTGTTACTATTGAAAAAATGGCTGCAGTAGTTGTCCAAAACATCCGTTCACTCTCCCGTCTCCCCACAGTCTGGAAATAAAACACTTATGTTAAATAAAATCATATGTTATTAAGTGCTAACGTCAGTACACAGTGTAACTAATTGTTATGTATTTATTAACGGGGTGGTAAAATCTGTCAGATTAATTTGTCACGTGATTTGCTTATCGATTATTGTGGTTCATATTAATCGATACCGGATCAGTCTATGGGTAAATTCCGAACAAAATCTATATTTATTTATAGACATGTCTCAAGCAGGCATTCATCAATGTCAAGGTGACTAACTAGACTGATACTATCGTACTGTTAATGCGATATGTATACTGTATTGATCAGAGTTTCTTTCAGGCATCTTTTCGGGAGGGGGGGGGGGGGTCAGTGCTCCGAAAAACGTTCAGCGCCCCCATCCCTTTTGCCACCCCCCCGAACGAAAAAGAATAAAATAAATTTTATATGGAAGATACATTCTTAATGTATTGGAATAGCTGTGGGTGGGGTGTTATGCGTTATGTGTAAAGGGATACTTAACATAAACACCTACATATAATTCTTCGCATACGTTAAAATAGTTCATAATGATTACAAAAGCTGTAGAAAAAAAATTACGGTTTATGTCTACTCAATATAAGCACCAAACTTAGCAGTGCAAAACTTTAGAAGCTGTAAAAACTTTCGCAACTTTAGAAGCTGTAAAAACTTTCGCAACTTTAGAAGCTGTAAAAACTTTCGCAACTTTAGAAGCTGTAAACGAACTTGCTTAAAACATCAAAAAAACACAAACCTGTTTCATTGTGAGAGATGGCTCCTGATGGTCTATGTTGTTACTGAAGTTCTGGTGTGCTGGTTTCTGTGAGAGATGGCTCCTGATGGTCTATGTTGTTACTGAAGTTCTGGTGTGCTGGTTGCTGTGAGAGATGGCTCCTGATGGTCTATGTTGTTACTGAAGTTCTGGTGTGCTGGTTTCTGTGAGAGATGGCTCCTGATGGTCTATGTTGTTACTGAAGTTCTGGTGTGCTGGTTGCTGTGTGACTGTCCAGAATCTAACTTTAGTTAGGCTGAGAGGGGTTATATAAGGACGTGAGTCTTGCGAGGTTTACCCATACCTACTTTCATTTTCGATCGTGACGTCAGAGCAGGTTAACCTGTTGCTGTTGACGCCCGGCTTAACCTTTGTTGACGCTAGAGTTAACCAGCTAGTATTTACGTGGAGGGTTACTTGGCTATTGAGTCGCCAAAATAACCCATCTCCGTGTCGGGTTCAGGAAGTAATCAGAAGTAAAACATACGTAGAATAAAAACTTTATTATAATGTAATTTTAAATACACAGGAGACAAAAATAAATAAAACAAACCTGATTTCTTTAGTAAAAGCACTAGTCCCTAAAACACGAAAGACATTTCATAAGCGACCAATGTTTTACAAAATAATAGTAGTGTGTGACTCTTAGTGAGGGAGAATGGATTCATTGTTTGGGAGTCATGGTGTTGGAGTCATGGTGTTGGAGTCATAGTGTGGGAGGTGATGGTGGGGGAGTCATGGTGTAGGGGTGATGGTGTGGGAGGTGATGGTGGGGGATTCATTGTGGGGAGTCATTGACATGCTTTGAACTTTTGTGAAGCTGATACATTTGTTATCGGTTGAAGGATGCTTCAGGCTATAATTCTCTCTGCTGTCATCCAGCTAACGCCAGCTATTTGTCTGATCACCCCATTGATTACTGGTTTTATTAACACAAAAGCATACTTTGTATACAGTCGTTACAGGTGATATTAGATACAGTTTAGCTGTGAATAAAGTCATGTAATACGTGGTAAAATTTTATTGATTCTATAGACTGTATGACAGACGTTTACATTTCTTAGAAATTCACTATGCCGTAAGCTACACTTTTAGACAGTAGTTGAACACATTCAATGATTTTTGGGATATATATTATTTAACACAGTTTTTTTAACAGCTGTCTTTTATAAATTTTTCACAACTTAGGTAAGTTTACAAAACAATTTAAGAATGCGTCACAAAAGAACTTCGCCCGATTGTTAATCTCTTATAATTTAAATTAAGTATGCTAACAAAAGATTATCACCCAGAAAGGTCCGTTTACTTGCAGCCATATTGAGCCACTTAAAAGACCAGCTATATAGGCTACTGTGTCCAGTACTTGAATTTTCGAACAGTTTGTTTGGCCGATGATTCGAGGTCCGGAGTTCCCAACTTAAGTACGGTCAGTTATTGACGGAAATATCGGGATTTAAATACACATTGTATTATTTTTTAAATAAAGCAATAACGTGTAAATCTTTAATTCATTACTTTACAAATCGTAAACAGTAATAGAAATCAATTTTAGCAGTATTAGTGCAAATACATTAATAAAAAAGTTCTAAACCTATAGTTTTTTTTTTTACATTTATCTATTTGACGTTTGTAAAACAGAGACAACTATGTGCTGAACGATAATTTACTCACCATGATGCTGACGTCAGAAAGTGTGCTTCAAACTGTGTGCCTGTGTGCTTATGTTGGTATCATTTCTGGTGCTGGAATTACAGAGTTTTTCTGTGGTGCTGGTCAGTTTATGAACACAGTCATCAGGACATGTGAGAAATGTCCTGCAGGACATTACATGTCCGACCACAAGCACCAGAACCTTGACTGTAAACCCTGCAGTGAAGCGAGTTCACACAGACAAGAAGTTGTTGTTGAGAGTTGTTCGCCCCTGACTGACGCAGTGATAGGGTGCGCTGATGGCTACTACAAGAGGGCATTGACCTCGTCCAAGACTCATCATGACTTTGATTGTAACTTCTGCTCTGACTGTGGCAAGCAGCAGATGCATGAAGTCAGGTCATGTGACCGCCTGAATGACGCCGTCTGCTGTCCACACCCTGACATGAGAGCAGTTTGGACAGGGTCAAGGTGGGATTGTGACCCCCCTGGCGCAGACGATACATTGCGTGTTGAGTGCATTTTTTTATACGTGACGTCATATTTTCAAAACTATACTTTTTCTATGCATTTAAATAATTTTAAATGTTTTCTTTTTACACGCAACTTTGACTCAGTCATATAATGAATTAAACCATGATATTTTTAAAATTCAGACAGCAGCGTTTGATGATAGTTAAGAAACTTGTGGGCCTACTTATTTCGTAACATATCAAAAAATGATTTAATATATATTAATACAAAGTAATTTACAGTACAGCGCAGTAAATAAAAAAAATGCCTTAGAACATCTTTGAAGATAGGTTTTTATTATCTGTGAGGCATTAATCAGACTGTCTTCTATCACAAAGTTCGCCAGCACAAGACATTGATCGATCACACACCAGAATTACGTCAAGTGCCCAGCCTCGATGCGGCCTCAATACATTTCTGAAAGTTTCAGACAATGGTGCCCGCTGTATGCCCTGCCCTGAGGGCACTTACATCCACCAGGACCAGCATGCCCTGGGGGTGTGTCCCAGAGATCCTATGGGTCAAACTGTTTGCATATTTATGGCCAGTTTATGTTATTTTTGTCTATCGGTTTTATCAGTTCATGAGAGGATGATTCTTTCCCACTTATTGAACTTGATATAGGTTTTTGATATTCAACAGTTAATTATTTAATTAGGGATCATGGCTGAATATGTAAAGATATTATTACCTGAAAAAGTGTGTTAAAATACTGCAGTACTAACTAATGAATTGAATTTAAAAGTTCCTTTTCAGTTAAGTAAATAAACCGGGAGTGATCTCCCCTAAACTTTCTCGAATATCTATCTATATATATAATTCTCTTCTGGGAGACGTTAGGAAACAAGTTGCAAGCGCGCCTTGCAGTCCCCTCTCTTCCTCTCTATCACTACCACCCCCCACCCCCCCCCCCCCCCCACATGGTCTGATGAGCTGTGGTTCACTCTAAATGTTTACATTCGTGGAGCCGGGTTTAGTGACGGCTATTAGGGGAAGATAATTTAGTTTAAAACGATTTTAAAGTTTGAGGAGGTAACTAAGAGAAGGTTGCTTTCACGGGGGGGGGGAGGGGGGGGGGGGGTATAGGGTAGGGGTTGGGGGAAAGGGGGGGGGTAGTGTTTTAAAGCAAATATTTTCAGTGGCAGCATTGGTACTGTCGAATTCACAAATTATGAATTACTGAAAAGTAGAAAATAAAACAACTAAATAGCGCGGGGTCGGCTCGTTCTAATATAAAATTACGAGGGATGGCAACTCAGGACATAGATCCATTTTAAATTACTTAAACTTTTTATAATAGAATAGAATCTCGTAAAAAAATAGAATTGCACACGAAGTGAAAAGTTTCCCTTTCAAACCTGACGGTCTATGGGGCAAGTGAAGTAGAGTTCACTTGTTTCTGTGACCTCGGCATATGAAGAGATATTGTGGTCAGCACTATGCCCAGCCGCCTTTACTTTCCCTAACGTGAGTTAGGTACTCATCAGAGTTGGGTGGACTCAGGGACGGTCTACTGACTTGAACTCGGATTCGAACTCGAGACTAACGGGTTAGCAGCCCAGCTCTCTACCGCTAGACCACTCCGTCCCACACCAATTGAATGCCTAATAAAATGTGTATAAAAATGCGGGATATTATTAGTACTTTATAAATTTACATGCGTTTTTTGAGAAATTGGAAATAGCGTAAATTAGTACTTCCGTTCAACGGAAATAACTCAAAATTTGACAGAAGGTAGAGAATTAGATCTTTTACTTACGTGTGAGATTTCATACATCTATCTAAAATAGTACGCAACTTATAGGCTTTTGAGAAATTCAAAGTAGAAAAAGTACCACTTCCGATTATCGGAAATCGCTCAAAAGTTGATCAGGATCTACAATTTTGATAAAATACTTTTATATGAAATTTCATCAACCTAGCTGTAACGGTACTCAAGTTATCGTGTTTACACACAGAACACACAGCCATACGGACAGATTTGCAAAGTCCAGTTTTTACGACTCGATAACGCATAATTCGCCAAAACGTTTATATATTTGTATTTATTTTTTTCCTGATTAAAAGAAGTCCTCTATACTCCGGATGTGATGAAGGACTGAGGAGTAAAACGGTGAAAACTGTCAAAATTTCATGTTATTTTTGTGCACGATTACAATACTTATATACGAGAAAGTAAAAAAGTAAATGGCATAAGGGGAACCACTCCTGTTTGAATTCGGAATAGTTCGCTCGCAGATGGGTTTGTGTCCTCAGCTATCGAGCCTTATTTTCCCGAGGGTTCGAACTCGTGGCTTTCACCTCTCAACCATCAGAAAACTTCAGTATGTCATAACATGGGAGGTTGATATTCCTATCAGAAATAGCTCATGGGATTTTGAATATACGATTAAGGAAGTGATTTTATGCATGACCAATATCTTGATATGCTCATCACACTGGTGTATGTTGATAAGAGTATAATGTCATCAGCATAAGCGTACGTAGTTTGTATGTGTGTTAAGAAGTTTTGGTTTGGGTTATAGTATATCTAGTTTGTGCTTGTATGTGAAGTTGAGTCCTTTGCACCCAGTGTACTCACGGCTAACCAAACGTCAAGTGTATACGCTTGTGAGTGATGCTACATGTGCTCAAGGACAATATCTTAAAGACAGATACACAGTGATTGCCGATTGATAGCAAAAAAAGTAAACATATTAAGTCACACACACGCATACACACAGATAGACACACAGACACACAAACACTCGCACAGAGAGAAAACTGTTTATGAATCGTCAAGGGGTGTAATCACGAAAATGGTAATCAATAACTCTTAAGGTGAGTTATGTTTCCTTGAAAGTACTAATCCGACAATTAATGTGACATTCAATATAACACTTAACTGTGGAATTTATTATGACATTTGTCATGTCTTTAAAATATAGGTAAGACAATATTCCCCTAGAACATATTTTACCCATGATGACATTATATTTGAAAACGCGTTGCAAAATTTTTTAAATGACAAAAGTTACTGAAGTTGCTTAGTGTTTATTAAGAAATAAAGCAATAATGTAAGTCAATACAACAAGTCCAATAACAATGAGATAATCACACAACGTGTAATTGTTGAGTAGCTATGTAGCCTTAGAGATATGAAAACGAAATCCTTAATTCTTAGTTGATGATTGGCTCATCTGTACCTATTGGAAATAAATATAAAATGTAACCAGTAAATTATGTATATTTATGTATATATATATATATATATATATATATATATATATATATATATATATATATATATATATATATATATATATATGTGTGTGTGTGTGTGTGTTTGTGTGTGTTTTCCCTTCCCATGCGATTGTCGATTGCGTTTTGACCAAAAAACGTTCTAAGTAAAAATACGAATTTTAATATTGTTAATTTGTTTACACTATTTGTATTCCGGCACATATTTTCTTCAATTTAAGCAAAGTTTAATTTTTCAATTGCTTTACATTTTCTACATTAAAATTGGAGTGCAAAATCTGTTGACCTTAATTTGATGAAGATATTTGAAAATTTAAAACAATTATTTAATTATTTTTTTTTAGATCACTTACTAATTGTGTATATTCAAATAAAATGCTTCAATCTAACAGTAAATAGATTTCCAGGATTGCTTGTTGTAAATAAAGTATTGCTGACATTTTACTCAACACGTTGTACATTTTGTACACATGTCATAATTTGCATAATACTTGACCGATGGAGATGACGTTTAGTATAAGATGTCAGGACACTCACAATTTTATTTTTGATACATGGGATAATGTTTTGGACACGTATATATTAATTCTGGATATTCACAATTATTTATATATTTGCAATGTAAATTAGACTGTATATTCTATTTTACAACTAAATAATTGTCTAGATATTTGACATCAGCGATTTCTATTTTTGAAACTAACACCAACCTTACGATGAGGGTGACACTTAAATCAAAACTGTACAAACCCACTAGAACTTAAAGCATGTGAATTCTAAACTTGCTGTCGGCCGGTAGTGCTAATTAACATTAGCTAAATACACTAAATACATTCCAAAAACTTCGTTATGAGTCTCAGAGGACACTTTGAAGTTAAAAAGGACTAAGAACACATCAAGCTGGAACAAAAAACACAGAAGGTTAACCGCTAATGGTGTCAAAGTTGTAAAGTAATCTTACATGCATCGTGCGAGAGTTCTAGAGCAGCGTCTTCCGTCTGACCATCTCTGTAGTTGACCAGACACCTGTACCTGGTCATGTCGCCACAGGTGGGGTACAGGAAATAGTCCATGTGCACCAGACTTGTGCAGTGGGCGGGGGTTTTGACCTTCAAGATGGCGCCGTCACTGACTCTCAAGAGAGTGATGTCCCTTGGGTACCCAGCTACAGCGCATGTCAGAATGATGGAAAACTCGTCAGTTTCGGTAATTTCCTTGTGAGTCAAGTTCACTTGCTTGGTGTATGCTTGCAAAAAAAAAACAAACAAAAAAACACTCATATAAACATATTTATGTTCAAATACAATGTTTTGAAATGAGTTTTGTCTTATTGATACAAAAAGTACCAATAATTAAACAAACCTTTTCGAATGACTGAAATATACCTATTCGTTTTAAATCGTATTACACCTTATAGAGACGTCGTTTAAATACCAATAAATTTGAAGACGTGGATAGAAAAGCTGTAAACAAAAAAAAAAAAAACTTTTCTACAATAATTGTTTCAAACAACGTATGTATTGACAGCGGACTGACACGGAAACTTTGTATAAACAAGCACAAGTTGGAATAATTCAATTTTTTAATAACATTCAGACAATTGCTTCCATAATATCAAATTATCAACTATTTTACATTGTACTTCCCCCCCCTCTCCAGTACTGCATTTAGTACATAGTACGTTTCATAATGGCACTACTAAACGTATAGTTGGTAAATGCTGAGCCCATTTAAATGACACCAATCATTTATTTGGTTGAGAGGTCCTAGCATAAAGATCTAACACTCGTAGAACAGATGAAGTGGAGTTTATCTATTTCTAAACGAAGCAAATAAAGACATTCAAATTAACAATAACTTTGGTAAGCAAAAACTGAAACAATGTAATGCCGAATGAAACCAAACGAAGTATGCAGTTGCCAGCAGTTTAAAATGTAAACATACCTTTCTCATCAGCACACACGTGACCGGAAGTACAGTTGACGAGTCGCGACCCCAGGGGACAACAAAGCGCGTCAGTGACAGGTCCGCATGGGCGGGCGTCGTACTCCACCCCAGCCCGACACGACGTGCACCTGTCGCAGTCGCAGACGTCAGGTGCCCCACAGGTCCTGTAGTATCCCGTCCTACAGCCCAGCTCTACGTCAGCGAATCTGCTGCAGTTACTGATGACGTACTCGTGGTCATACCTGCAGGGTGACAGGCAGATAATGGTGACATACTGCAGGCTTACCTGTAGGGTAACAGGCAGTTAATGGTGATATACTGCAGGCTTACCTGTAGGGTAACAGGCAGTTAATGGTGACATACTGCAGGCTTACCTGCAGGGTAACAGGCAGTTAATGGTGACATACTGCAGGCTTACCTGTAGGGTGACAGGCAGTTAATAGTGACATACTACAGGCATACCTGCAGGGTGACAGGCAGTTAATGGTGACATACTGCAGGGATACCTGCAGGGTAACAGGCAGTTAATGGTGACACACTGCAGGGATACCTGCAGGGTAACAGGCAGGTGACATACTCGAGATCATCCTCACATTCATACCTGTTAGGTGACAATAATTTCAAGCTCGCACGATAGCGGTCATACCTTCAGGGTAAAAGACATTTCTTATGGCCATACCTCATACCACTTACAGCGCTAGCGGTCTTACCTGTTAAGTGAGGAACAGTTCCTACAGTCCTACCTATGATGAACAGTTCCTACAGTCCTACCTGTGAGGAACAGTTCCTACAGTCCTACCTGTGAGGAACAGTTCCTACAGTCCTACCTGTGAGGAACAGTTCCTACAGTCCTACCTGTGAGGAACAGTTCCTACAGTCCTACCTGTGAGGAACAGTTCCTACAGTCCTACCTGTGAGGAACAGTTCCTGTAGTCCTACCTGTGAGGAACAGTTCCTACAGTCCTACCTGTTAGGTGAAGAACAGTTCCTACAGTCCTACCTGTGAGGAACAGTTCCTACAGTCCTACCTGTGAGGAACAGTTCCTACAGTCCTACCTGTGAGGAACAGTTCCTACAGTCCTACCTGTTAGGTGAAGAACAGTTCCTACAGTCCTACCTGTGAGGTGAGGAACAGTTCCTACAGTCCTACCTGTGAGGAACAGTTCCTACAGTCCTACCTGTGAGGAACAGTTCCTACAGTCCTACCTGTGAGGAACAGTTCCTACAGTCCTACCTGTGAGGAACAGTTCCTACAGTCCTACCTGTGAGGAACAGTTCCTACAGTCCTACCTGTGAGGAACAGTTCCTACAGTCCTACCTGTGAGGAACAGTTCCTACAGTCCTACCTGTGAGGAACAGTTCCTACAGTCCTACCTGTTAGGTGAAGAACAGTTCCTACAGTCCTACCTGTGAGGAACAGTTCCTACAGTCCTACCTGTGAGGAACAGTTCCTACAGTCCTACCTGTGAGGAACAGTTCCTACAGTCCTACCTGTGAGGAACAGTTCCTGTAGTCCTACCTGTGAGGAACAGTTCCTACAGTCCTACCTGTGAGGAACAGTTCCTGTAGTCCTACCTGTGAGGAACAGTTCCTACAGTCCTACCTGTGAGGAACAGTTCCTACAGTCCTACCTGTGAGGAACAGTTTCTACAGTCCTACCTGTGAGGAACAGTTCCTACAGTCCTACCTGTGAGGAACAGTTCCTACAGTCCTACCTGTGAGGAACAGTTCCTGTAGTCCTACCTGTGAGGAACAGTTCTTACAGTCCTACCTGTGAGGAACAGTTCCTGTAGTCCTACCTGTGAGGAACAGTTCCTACAGTCCTACCTGTGAGGAACAGTTCCTACAGTCCTACCTGTTAGGAACAGTTCCTACAGTCCTACCTGTGAGGAACAGTTCCTACAGTCCTACCTGTGAGGAACAGTTCCTACAGTCCTACCTGTGAGGAACAGTTCCTGTAGTCCTACCTGTGAGGAACAGTTCCTACAGTCCTACCTGTGAGGAACAGTTCCTACAGTCCTACCTGTTAGGAACAGTTCCTACAGTCCTACCTGTGAGGAACAGTTCCTACAGTCCTACCTGTGAGGAACAGTTCCTATAGTCCTACCTGTGAGGAACAGTTCCTACAGTCCTACCTGTGAGGAACAGTTCCTACAGTCCTACCTGTGAGGAACAGTTCCTACAGCCCTACCTGTGAGGAACAGTTCCTACAGTCCTACCTGTTAGGTGAGGAACAGTTCCTACATTCTGTGTTCTGATGGTCGACCAAGTCCTGGAACATTCCATCCTGGCACGGTCTGCACGTGGTGTTGTCCAGGTACTCACCTTGACCACACGCCTCACACCTGGGGAGCACGGCTAGGCAGGTGAGAGCCAACATAACGTGGTGATGTACCTGGAATGTTTTAAATATTACAATAGGGGGAAGCACAGGATATGTCTGTAGTGATGACCACTAAGTCCCTTTAGATACAATGACAGTAAAACAGATGGGCTCTACTTCACCTAACACTACAACTTACTCTTCCTTACATACAGTAGGTAGAGCCCTTTAAGTTTTTAGTTCTGAACTTGCAACATTACGTCTTAATCCAGCTTAACTTAGTTTAAATGTTAGCTTAAATTTCATTTTATTTCCCTTGACCCCCCTCCCCTCCCCTGTATGTAACTCCATCTCTTCTATTGCTACACGGCTCTCTAGACACAGTCGTGTTATGGCTCGACTACACTACTGACGGCTGCTCTACACTACATGTAGATGTAGACACTGTCGTCCACTAGCAAGCAAGAACGTGTCCGGACGTCAGTTCTAGAACCCAGTAAGCCTCAACCTCCTCCACCTGTAGCAGAGATCTCCTGAACGGGAAAATTAACGAAAGGTCTACAGATACCAGCAGTCTACGGGCTTGTAGACACGTATGGCAACGGCATAAAAACAAAAATTAACACTAAAATACTACTTTGATGTATATACTTTCAACATGACAATCATGGCTTCTAACTAGATTCTGTAACATTAAAATACGTTCTCGAATTCCCCACCTCAAATTAAAATCCCATCTCACAAGATCAGCAAACATCTAGAGATAAAAGCTACTCAATTGTTTATAACTGCCGCAGTGGATAACGTTATAGTGTCTGTTAGTAGCAACTGACTCGATGACAGCCAAAGTTGCGACAACGTTCACACGTGTCTAAGTTGTTGTGGCTGAGCGCTAAGTCAAAGAATTCAGATAATTAAATGAATCTAAGAATAAGATCTTACATATTTTTGTGTGGTCTTACCATAATTGTGGCCTTTAGATGACTAGAGTAGCCACTGCTATTGCTCTTCTTGGAGACGTTACATACAATTCTTAAAACCAACACACTATATGATTAATTAATGATCTGTTATTTTAAATTGTAACTTCTACATCGAGGATGATTAATTCAACTTCCTGCTTACGATGTACGAGCCGGCCCGCGGCATAACATACGCCGCTATTTAGTTGTTTCTAATTTTCAATAATTCATAATTTGTGAATTCGACAGTACCAACGCTGACACTGAAAATATTTCTTTAAAACACTATAAGTAGCTCGTTAAGGACCATAACCCCCCCCTTCCTTCCCCCCCCCTCCCCCCCCTACGTTTAAAATCGTTGGCTCTGCTTGTAAACATTTAGAGTGAACACAGCTCACTAAAACCATGTAGGGGTGGGGAGGTAGGGAGAGCGTTTGCAGCTTGTTTTCTAACGGCTCGAAGAGGAGAATTATATATATAGATTTGATTTGAATCTTAAGTGTGAAATGTAGGTCAAGGGTAAACTCTGGTTAACCGTCGCTACAAATTGATCTTAAAATGGTTTTTATAAGTCAAGGTCGCATAACGGTAACGTTTCAACTTTGTGCAACATCTAAGCAAGAGCAGGAAATAAACACTTTCCAATTAGTCGGACCACTTTCTCATTGGCCGTACAAGCTATATGTAGGTAATACAGTCTCTACCGATGCATTAATTAATAATAGGAACTTGAGGTAGCATTAGGGTGATCTGTAAAATATTTCACCAAATAGGAATCGTGATATTTTTATTTGGCACAAAGTTAATATATTTTTGTACACAATCAATATCGTACTTAACTCTTCATCACACTTATATACACCAACATTCCTCTTATTAACTTAGCATTTCTAGACACCCCCCCCCCAATGTAACGACGACATATTTTTAATAACAAGGTTCCAATGAAAAAAAAAGGTAATCTTTCAATTCAAATTACAAACTTGTTGATACAAAAAAAAAGTGAAGGTATTTTTTAATACATTTATTAACAAAAAAATTGAATGGATAAAAAACTGTAATGCTAGAAAATAAAATCTCTTGTTACATCAGCTGGAGTAGAGATAATTGTAAAATGTTAGGAATTTAAAATAATCAAGACCAGCCACTGTACACAACGAGCACTTTCTCACTAATAAAAACACGAGTATTATCACATCAAGGATGTTATCAAGGATGACTGACATCGTATACTCTCTACCCCCTCCACCCCCCCCACACACACACACACTAGTGTAAAATGCCACGTGCTGGATTAAAGTCAAAATCTATATATATAATTCTCTTCTTCGAGCCGTTAGAAAACAAGCTGCAAACGCTCTCCCTACCTCCCCACCCCTACATGGTTTTAGTGAGCTGTGTTCACTCTAAATGTTTACAAGCAGAGCCAACGGTTTTAAACGTAGGGGGGGGGGGAGGGGGGGGGGGGTTATGGTCCTTAACGAGCTACTTATAGTGTTTTAAAGAAATATTTTCAGTGTCAGCGTTGGTACTGTCGAATTCACAAATTATGAATTATTGAAAATTAGAAACAACTAAATAGCGGCGTATGTTATGCCGCGGGCCGGCTCGTATACTTTATGACTCTAAGCATTTAAGATAAAAACATGTATGACCTAAGAATGACCTGAGGCGTTCATTAAAAAACACAGGTTAAAGGTAGTTAGCTAAAGGGAAATGACCATCTGACCTTTCACAGTGTAGCATACATTATTCCATTTTTTATGTTCGATATCATTGTACCTGAGAACTGGTCGATAAACATGAGTAATCTACAAATCATTTGAATTCTGCTAGTTTAAAACATATCAGATGCCACCGGATCGGGGAGACGTTCCGCTGTGCACTTAACAGAGTGACCTACTTATTGCAGCTTATCAAAGGGTGTCATTTTTCAAGAAAAATAAACAGATCCTAGATATGTTCCCAAGGTCGTTTGTGTTTACCAGGTGGATGAAGTCAAGCGGAACGGTTTCAAGGAAACAACTGCTGTATTTTTTGTGTTGATTTTCTCCAAAACTAGCCTAGAGTCTAGTGCTGAACATAGACGTCGCTTGTTTAGTTGTTGTGATAGCCTAGAGTCTAGACAGTGCAGAACGTATAAGTCGCTTGTTTAGTTGTTGTGATAGCCTAGAGTCTAGACAGTGCAGAACGTATAAGTCGCTTGTTTAGTTGTTGTGATAGCCTAGAGTCTAGACGAGAACTTAGACGTCGCTTATTTAGTTGTTGTGATTTACGTTCACCAAGATGGTAAGTTTTGATTCTCTAAACACAATTTGCAGGAATTAATGAAATAAATTTGTGTTTTAGCTTTTATAAAATGTCTGTTTAATGTTGTGTTCTGGTTCGAGTAAAGAAAGGTCTAAAGATACAATTTAGAAACATTTAAATTAAAGATTTATGTCTAGTTTTGTTACATAAAGTTTTCAAATTCTAAGAAACAAAACAAACAACAGAACCTAAAAACCTCATAAATCTAATTAATTTTAAATTGTTATATTTTAAATTGTGTGTGTATGTGGGAAGGGGGTGTATCAGAACATTGTGACATAATTTTAGTGGAGGGGAATCTGGTGTTTGATTAGAACGAGTGACGAAGTGCAGACAGATCTAAACAAAAACATGAATTCTATTTGAGCGACACAGAATGACGAAAACGCTTGTTCACTGTACACCACGGGTCTCCAAACTACGGCCCGCGGGCCGGATGCGGCCCGCGAAGTCCTCTCATCCGGCCCGCTGTGATATTTTTGTCCAAGGAAAAATCGTTTGTTGGTGATGGCTGAGGAACTTTGCCCAGAAAAATCAAAGACATGCCTGATGAAACTGGCACCCGAACTGAAATTTGATAGTTAATGCGGCCCTCTGACTGAAAAGTTTGGAGACCCCTGCTGTACACGATAGTACGGGAAAACCCAGTTTAAAAATATCTCAGTCACTAAGCCGTTCGAGCAATATAATGGTAGTGAATTTGTTGAGGCATTTATTTTGTTTACGTTTCCTTGGAAAGCCTAGTTTTGGAATGTTTATGGTCTTGTTGATCTTGTTTATCAGGAAAACATGAAATTCGTTCTTTTATTGGTGACCTTGATGACATTGATGGTTCTGGCTCGCTGTGGCCCTTGGTGTGGAAGTGGAGAGTTCAAGGCCGCTCACAGGTGCGAGCCGTGTAGGAACGGAACCTACCAGGACGAAGTGAGGCACCAGGAAAAGGAATGCAAGCCATGTCAAGACGCTGACGTCACAAAGGGTGAGCAGATCAGCCAGGCATGCACGTCGAGGTCAAGGTCAGTCCTCGGCTGTAAGGCGGGCTACTACATCAAAGGTCGAGGTGACCTGGGGACGGTGACCTGTCGCAGGTGTACCCAGTGCAGGAGCCTGTACGTGGCCCGACACTGTGGTGGACAGTCTGACACCATCTGCTGTCCCAGACCTGGCATGAAGGCCTTTAAGGTTGAGAATGACGTCATCCAGTGTTTCCGAGAAGGTAAAATAGCTCTGTATCTGTAATGAAGATCTATGTTGGCAACTGCTCATAATGAGTTTCATCTCATAATTGGCTGGGCACTGTAGTTTTAGACAAGATAGCCACATTTAGAGGGCATTAACTTGATTTTTGTGCACACATATAGTCTGTCAATTTATATGTCAACAACATTTTTGTATTTACCTAAAATAATTATTGTATTCCGAAACCCGAAACTTGAAATAACAGAACCTATATATCGAATTTCACTCACTTTTGGTTTTACCTAATTAAAAATAGCCGACTGTAAACATTCACGAGACGTAGCTTCTAAAACTCATTGCAGATTCCTCTCGCAAGATCTTTGCTCATCAATATAATCAAAACTTGTATTAATGTACAATAAATGTTCGTACTAATTATTATTTAATTTGCAATTTTCAGAGCCAACAAAGAGGATCACGTTTACAAAGTCAGTCGTTTGTGAAGACAACGAGGTGACACTGAGACTGAAATGTCAGGCCAGAGGATTCCCCCGGAGGATCCAGCTAGTGCAGCCAGAGTCTGGGAGAGTCTATGACGATTGGCACAACACGAAACGGAGACTCAGGGAAAACGTGACGCTTTATAATTACGACTTTCCGAACCTCGGAAAAAACGAGATTTTTGCCTGTATCGTCATGTTCAAAGATGGAAGTAATCGGATGAAGACGATGAGATTTAAAGATACTTGTACTGGTTGATATAATAATCAACATTCGTACTTTCTATAATAGTCGCTAGAATTAAGAACTATCGATGTGTCTCCCATTAATTAATGCATTTTGTATTTACACAGTACATATATTTGCACTTTTTTTTGCTTTATTTCCACTAGATTAAAAGGGTTTTTGTATTAAGAAGTGTAGCTATTTCAGCTTGTATGCTCTGGAGGTCAGAAGCTAGAGGTGCTGTACTTCATAAGGTCATATGTCATCTGCCAGTCCTGTACCACAATGAGGCTGTCCTCCATGAAAGCACTCAACAGCTCTGTGGGCAGCTTGTACACGTGTCTCTCGTCAACCAGGACGACAACCCGCGCAGGGTTGGCTGGTGTCTGAGCGTAGACGGCAGCCCTGAAGGTAAACATCATCCAATCGTCATGCAGGAACTGCGGGTTGTACACCAGCAAGATTCGCCAGCTGGAGTTGATGGCCTCAACTATCCCGCGCGCGGTGTCTAGACAGGGCAAAAGGTCACGGTCACGTAGGAATGACGTCATGTGCAGCTTGTCTTCTATAAATTCTCGCAGCGGATGGCAGGCAAATCTGTAATCTCTGTCAGCGTATTCAGCGTAGTCAGAGGCGTTGAGAGGCGGGGTGACACCATTTAGGTGGGTGACACCAAGAACAAAAATAATGCAAGATAAATAGAATAAATATGTTTTTTTGGCAGTTAATTAGAGTCAAAAAGTATTTAAAGTACATATAGACGATCTCGACATGGGGGGAGGGGGGGTGACACATTCAAATTATAGAGAAAACAATGCTACACCCAGCTCTATTTATAACCGACTATTGATAAACATCATTAGTATAAAATGTGAACACTTTAAAGCTATTACTTGGGTGGGGAGGGGTAGGGGGTAACTGGCAATAACTGCAAAATTTTCAGAGAAAAAAGTGGTGGGGTGGGGGGGGGGGGGAAACACCATAAGGTGCCGGACTGTGTGACACCCGAACTAGCGACGCCATTGAGCGTAGTCCATATAAACATCGATTAAATTAAAAAAAACCGCAACAATTTTGAATGATTAAACGTTCAACTGTGCAAAGATTTGTGTTTAGTTTTAAAAATTATTATGCCACTAGGCAAAACTGTAATTTGATTGTGGGTTTATGTTATATATTTAAAACTTAGTGACACTGTGTCATAAATGATTGTGGATTAGATTTCCCTTCATATGGTTAATATCTTGAGGACAAAGAAAGAGGTGAACTCTACTTCACCTGCCCTGTATCCCGCCAAGATCGATAGGCAACTTTATCATTCACATCTACAGTGACACGATGTGTCTAGAAACCGTGCCACCAGCATGGAAGCCTAAAACGCTATCTTCTTAGCTATCTAGGCTCATGACTTCAATGACGTTTTTTTGTATTCTATATTAGTAGTTTGAATCTGCTTAAGAAACTTGATTTACGCGAATAGGCCCTAGATCTAGTATCTTTCAAATTAAATTTTATCTTAAATTAGCCAATTCCATAGTTAAACAAAGATTTATATAATGTAATGAAGGTCTGAATTAGTTTAGTATAGAAACTCATTATTATCTAGATCTAGATAGTAAGAGTTATCTAGATTCCATGACTTGTTTGGTTAAGTCGAGTTTTCTCGTAGATCTAGAACCTAAATAGATAAATCACTTGTATCCTTGAATTAAATGATCCGTGAAGCTAAAAAGCAAAGATTTATATCAAATATTTAATGACCAAAATAGTTTAATAAAGAAACTCAATAATTTATTCTGATTTTAAAATGCTTTTTAATTTTAACTAATTGATTTTAATTTGACCTAGATTCTAGATCTATAAATAACTTCCTACGACAGCTGATCTTTAGATTCTAGATCTAGAGAAATTTATTGTATACTTAAATGAAAAGGACTGTTGAAAATTGATGAAACGTAATGAAAATAGCAAAACGGACGTATCGTTAAAGCTATAGCCGACAAATAAATTAGCTTTATAACGCTTTAAACGTTTGAATGGACACCAAAATCTTCGATGGAAGCCGCCATTATTGTTATAAATACATTGTTGTAAATAAATCATGTGACGTCACTATAAAGTCATTTTTCTGAACTTTTATAATTAATGTGGTTAATCTACCAATGAATATATAAATAAATTAATTGATGCATTTAACTTAATTTGTGATTAACAGTCTGTTAATTAAAAAGAAAATTGTTCTCTACCTAATTACGTATTGTACAGCTCTACACATAGTGTAGATTCTCTCCTGTAAACAAACGGACAAACAAATAATATTCAAACATGTGTAAGTACCGATGAGTACCTATAAGTATTACAATAATAAACACTAAATACTTAACATAAGATACTTCATACCTATTCTGCACATGCAGCACTAGTAGAAATAGTACAGTAATAATAAACATAATTTGCATTACCTTGATTAGGTGTACATAAGGTCTACATGATCAACTTATTATTGGCAACTGCACCGTCCGTGTCCACAGCAGCCTTGGGTCTGAATGACACGGCCACAGGCACGAACTACCCATAATCCCATGTCACATGACATGGAACACGGGTAAAATTCGCTCATCGAAGAACAATAAAAAAAACTACATCAACAGTTGCGGTCCCATAGGGGCCGCAACCGAATAAATTATAACTTATAATTCATCCCGCTTGGCTGGTAACAATGATATGTGTTACACATGTAAACAAACTTGAGTTTTAGTAGTATATAGATAGATAGATAGATATTCTCCCCAACAACTTCTCCACAACCCTTTTAGGTACTTGTGTCCGTCCATTGTCCAACCTGGGATATAGGGCCTACATTTGAAAACATTTTAAATTCGTCTTCAAAGATTCTCAACATCTTCTTCAAGAGTTATTATGCTCAAACTAATTTAATAAGGCATAGCTGACCTATGTCTATATATATATATATATATATATATATATATATATATATATATATATATATATATATATATATATATATATATATACATATATATATATATATATATATATATATATATATATATATATATATATATATATATATATATATATAATTGTATACCTATGGAAAAACATTTTGAACCCCTCCCATGACCAATTCCTGGCTACGCCACTGATAAATGTGCGTGTGCGTGGGGGGGGGGGGGGTGTATTTAAAACTATAATTATAACAATTCTTACAATTACCCCATCCTTACCTGGAAGTTTCAAATGCCCTACTCTGGAGAAAAATATATTAAAACATGTTACAAGGTGGTTTTACTGTAAATTTTTTAGTGCAATACGCTATGAATACGATGTCATATCTTTACAAATCAGATTTTGTAGCTACCCGGTGCTGAAAGTCTCCGATATCAGAAAACTAGGTCACAACACGCGTCATTGTTTGGAGGTTTATGAAAATTCCAGTTTCTTCTGATCTAGACTTCACTCAGCTACATCATTGTGTGCTGCTGCCTTCATTTACGGTCAAGGTATAGTTTTATAGGTATAGTTTTATAGGTATAGTTTTATAGGTATAGTTTTATAAATTTTATAGGTATAGTTTTATTTTTTAAAAATAAATATACATTTACAACATATTTTCGGAACGTCATGGCGGAACATCAAGCTCATCTGTTACAGCTATTAGTAGACAATCAAATGTAAATAAGTTTACAAAATTAGGTTTTTTAAAATAATTAATACATGACGTTTACATGCTCCTAAATTTAAAAAAAATCAAATTTATTTCAAAAAGGATTTGTTGTATTAATTTTTATAACAGCTCAAAAAATTAGGACAAAGAGTTCGTGTGATTTGAAAGTGATTTGCAGGTTAAAACACGTTTACCTAGTTATTAACCTAATGTAATTGTCAAAATGTCGTCAATTTGTTAATTCCGTAACTTATATACACTGTAAAAATTTAATCAGTTGTTCTATTTAATAACGTCGCAGTAGTAGCCTACGCTTGGGATAAATGTATTAACATTTTTATCGACCTTCACCCCAGGTTATTTAAATGATAAGACGACAGGTGGAGTAGAGGTGAATGTGGGGCCAAGAACGGTGTGTCGCATTTTGTGGTTGACAACTTGAGGGAGGGTTTCATTATTGATTAGTTGTGGGACCTGTATATTCATGTACTTAAGAATACCTGCTATGGAAGTACCGCTTATCATATCACCATAATGCAGAGTTTCTTTCATACATCTCTTCGAAGTTGAAGTGTGGGGGTGGGGGTGGTGAGTAGTATATTAGGTCCCTCTTGGTTATCATGGGTGAGGCGGAGGCTGAGGCGGAGGCGGAACAAAGGCTATATAGGAAAATACTCCCCCAGCCTGGTACAATGACATATAGTAAAATACTCACCCACCTGGGTAAGTGGGTGAGCAGCCTGGTACAACGGGATATAGTAAAATACTCCCTGGGGGAGGTGGAGGTACATCGACATATAGCAAAATACTCACCCACCTGGGTAAGTGGGTGAACAGCCTGGTACAACGGGATATAGTAAAATACTCCCTGGGGGAGGTGGAGGTACATCGACATATAGAAAAATACTCACCCACCTGGGGGAGCAGGTGGGTGAGCCTGGTACAATGAGATATAGTAAAATACTCACCCAACTGGGTGAAGATGGGTGAGGGTGGGTGAGCAGCCTGGTACAACGAGATATAGTAAAATACACACCCAACCTAGGGTGGCGGAGGCGGTGGGTGATCAGGTGGGGGGGGGGGGGGGTGACCTTGTGACGTAATCAGAGGTGACCTTGTGACGTAATCAGTGACCTAGTTACGTAATTTTAACGAGTTTTTTAATTAGTTTGAATTTAATTTTTAAATTTTAATTAATTTTTATTAACGAGTTACGTAATTTGATTATTTGTTTACTTTTTTAATTGTTTAATTTGTTTGTTTACTTGTTGTTTAATTTAATTACTTTGTTTATATTGTATAATTTTTTTATTAACGAGTTACGTAATTTGATTTTAATTTTTTAAATTTAAAAAAAAATTTAAATTTTTAAATTTTTAAAATTTTAAATTTTTATTGAGTAGTTACGTGATTGGATTTTAATTTTTTAAATTTTTAAATTTTTTTAAAATTTTAAAATTTTTAAAATTATTAATTTTTAATTTTAAATTTTAATTTGTTTATTTGTTTATTTGTTGTTTTGTTTATTTGATTGTATGTATGTTTAATAGTAAACGGAGAGGGGGTGGTGGTGGTTGAGAGGGATGGTCGGGGAGGAGAGGGAGTAATGACGGGGTTTGAGGGTAGGGGTGTGCTAGCATGTACTAGAACATTCTTTGTATATCATCCATTTATCCGCGGCTAATCGTTATCAACACCTGTTACTTATCGATCCGCGAAGCTTTACTTTTTGACAGGTACCGACCGGAGATTTATGGGTTTTTTCTCGGTCGCAGCTACAGGGCCATCAAATGAGAGCCTGTCTAATTAAATTTGGTCACGCATCATTTTTTAAATTTTAATTTTTAATTAGTTTAATTATATTGTGTAATTTTTATTAACTAGTTACGTGATTGAATTTTAATTTTTTAAATTTTTTAAATTTTTTAAATTTTTAAATTATTATTTTTAAATTTTATTTTTAATTATTGTTTACTTGTTGTTTAATTTAATTACTTTGTATAATTTATTTGTTTGAAATTCATTTTAATTAGTTTGATTTTAATTTCTTTGTTGTATGCCGTTTAAAATAAAAGACTAACACTAGCGTGTACTAGAACATTCTTTCTCTCAACATCCATTTAACCACAGCTATTAGTCCTTAGCGACAGCTGTTACTTATCGATCCGCCCGTGAACCTCCCCAGCGCTGCCCGTGGTTGCTTAATAGCGGATTCACTGAAGCGATCACAGCAGGTAATTAATTGAAGCCATTAAATGCTTGTCAGCGTAGCCAACATGCGACAGCTGTTACTTATCGATCCGCCCGTGAACCTCCCCGGCGCTGCGCGTTTTTGAATGGGAATGTATTGATCGACCCGTGTCGAGTGCGTGTATCCATTAACCATCAGGCGACAGCTGCGCATCAGTTGTGCAACAGCTGGTACCACACTTTCCACTAACAGTTAAACGTACAGTGTCATGGGTTTTTAAGTTTCCTGGTACGAGTATGTTAAACGTACACACACACACACACACACACACACACACACACACACACACACACACACACACACACACACACTAAAATTAAAACAAAAGTTTTCTTATATTTTATTTATTTATTAACGTTGTTTCCAAGTCATCAAAGGCTTTTAAAATATCACGGTGTAAACTTAACAAGTGTTCAATACATATTCGATTATAGTAATATGGGTGAGAGCGGTGAGTAGGCGGGTGAAGGGTGAACAGGTGGGTGAAGGGGGAAATACTTCATCACCTCAGTGAGGTGGGTGAGCAGGTAGGTGAAGGGGGAACACGAGTAGGAGTAACGGATATATAGTAAAAGATTCCACCACCTAAGTGAGGTGGGTGAGGAGGTGGATTTTAATTTTAATTTTTTTATTTTATTTTTTCATCACCTGTTAACTTTAAGGTTCTATAACTCTATATATTTAAATACATTTTTTGATTCAACCGAGTTTACTTTTCTTAACGTAAGTACATGTAAAGAGGGGTTTCCAATAGATCTGTAATGAATTAGGCCTTTTTGACTATGACTTGTTGCCCAGGTGTTGACATGATACGCTTTTTTGAGATACACGTACACACACACACACACACATACACACACACATACACACACATACGCGCGCGCGCGCGAAATTCATACTAGGTCGATAAAGGCGGAGAGAACTTATAGGTATACATTATCATGGTGACAACAAAAGCGATCCTTATTTTATTTACATGAAAGCGTGTTTTCCAAAAAGTGTCACCATGCCGCTGTCATTTTCGCAGTGGGGTTTATTTTAAGTGCACCTCGTGCACGCTTGTTTACATTTTAAAAGTCGTGTCGCGTGTCTTCCCTAATAGAGAAACGAGAGGAAAAATAACTGTTCTAAAATTAGAACAGACTTGTTTACAGCCACGAGTATCGTCCCTTGTGAAACATATTCGCGTCAGAATCCTTAACTAAACATTCAATTTCTTTAACAAGTTAAAAAATAATTTAGGAAGACAAGGGTTAACAACATTCGACGCCACCCTTTTTTGTTTTCTGTGACGACAAGGCACAATACACTTTTGTATTTTATATCTCAAGTAGAGGGGTGGGATATTTTTTTCTTTGTAAGAGTCTTGTAAACAATGGGTAGACGATGTGATTACTAAGTAAGAGGGGAGAGAACAGGGTTTGCATCGCGATATTTGAAAACATGGCGATGTTTAACCTCATCCAAAAAAGGCAATGAACCTAGAAGGAAGACGAATTTATATCTTAGTCTTGCAGCAGATTACCTTCCCATGTTCGCTTTAGTATTACAGTTTTCATCAAACTTCTTTTTGACTTGAACTTCTTTAATTTTTAAGAAAGTTTACTTATACATATAACATTACGTCTAATGACAATTTTTTATTTTTACCACGCAATGTATTTTCTTTTTCTATATCTTACATTGTCATCTTAATTTTTGATCACCTTAGTAAAAATTTGCTTAAGATTATAAACTTCAAGTTTTAAAAAACAACAACGTTATAGTACGTCGTGTCAAATGACACACCGTTTAAAATGTCTACATTTAAAGTTCACCAATATAATGACGTAAAAACTAAATATGATATGACGTTAGCATACATATCATTCAATCTAATCACTCTAAAGTACAAATCAATAATTTTTATTGATTAAGGGGCTGGGTGAGTTATTTTTATTCGGGTGCCCAGGGAAGGTTTGGAGTTGGTTGGGACAGATTTTATACACGAGTCGGTGACGTTTTCACCGAGGCAGGGTTCGAAGCTAGACCATGCATGTTTTGGAATTGTTAGGGGTCGAGTCTATAGTAGGGTCGGGGGAGTTTTCACCTAGGCAGGTTGCAAAGTTGGTACATGCATGTTTTAGAATTGATAAGTAGATAGTTTATACGAGAGTCGTGGGAGTTTGTGTTTCACTGAAGCGTGTTTCAATGTTGGGACATCCATGTTTTGGAATTGGATGAGGTAGAGTTTACACTAGGGACGGAGGTGTTTTGGTTACACCGAGGGTGGTTTCAAAGTTCGTACATGCATCCTTGGGATTGTTAGGGGTCGTGTTCATACTAGGGTCGGTGAAGTTTTCACCGAGGTTGGTTTTGAACTCGGAACATGTATGTTTTGGAATCGGTAGGTGTAGAGTTCATACTAGGGTCGGTGAAGTTTTCACCGAGGCAGGTTACAAAGTTGGTACATGCATGTTTAGGAATTGTTGGCAACCGAGTTCATACTAGGGTCGGGGGAGTTTTGTTAACACCGAGGCAGGTTGCAAAGTTGGTACATGCATGTTTAGGAATTGTTGGTGTGTATTTTACTATATCTCGTTGTACCAGGCTGCTCACCCACCCTCACCCATCTTCACCCAGTTGGGTGAGTATTTTACTATATCTCATTGTACCAGGCTCACCCACCTGCTCCCCCAGGTGGGTGAGTATTTTTCTATATGTCGATGTACCTCCACCTCCCCCAGGGAGTATTTTACTATATCCCGTTGTACCAGGCTGTTCACCCACTTACCCAGGTGGGTGAGTATTTTGCTATATGTCGATGTACCTCCACCTCCCCCAGGGAGTATTTTACTATATCCCGTTGTACCAGGCTGTTCACCCACTTACCCAGGTGGGTGAGTATTTTACTATATGTCATTGTACCAGGCTGGGGGAGTATTTTCCTATATAGCCTTTGTTCCGCCTCCGCCTCCGCCTCCGCCTCACCCATGATAACCAAAAGGGACCTAATATACTACTGTGGTGGCACGGTCAATCTTGAGCACGTGCATCGTTACCGGACAAAATAGAAAACAATTATATAAACATAATATATATTTAAAGTTTAAACCCCACTACAAAAAAATTACTTAAAGTAACTGTGCCTTCATGGATCTTTTAAATATAGCATACGTAAAATGAAATGTGTTATTATAAAATTGGCAATATAGTGTTGCTTTAAGGTTTTCTTTAAATAATAAAATAATAACGGACATTACCTTGAAGTGTTTTTAAAGAAAATATATACTATTTTAACCACGCAAAGTAAACAATTTTGGTGATGAAAGCTATATGATATTTACGATATTTTTATTATTACAGAAACAAAAAACATGGCAGTTTCTGAACACCTGGCTAAAGCTGTCGTCAATGCTATAGACAAACAGTTGAACAATTGCACGTATCATGACGTCACCGTGACGGTTGAAGGCACAGAATTCCAATGCCACAGATTTCTGCTGAGTGCCAGCTCCAAGTTTTTCAGGGCGCTCTTCCAGTCTGGGATGCGAGAGAATCAGGACAGGAAGGTGGAGCTGAAACAGATGACGTCAGAGACGTTTGGTCTGGTGCTGGACTGTATTTACAAAGCTAAAAATGTTCTCTCGGTGGACAATGTATCTGATGTATGGCAGGCGGCCAATCAGCTCCAGATAGACTTCCTGCTGGAGGCCTGCGAACTGTTTCAGATAAAAAGACTGTCCAAAGACAGCTGCATCGAGATTAACATTGAAGCGAAACATCTGGATTCCAAAAAACTTCTAGAACTCTCCTGGGATGTCTTAATTAAGGACTTCGATTATTTGAGGAAGACGGATGATATTCTATATTTAGATTTTGAAGACATGAAACGGCTTGTCACAAGTGACGACTTGGAAATTAATTCTGAAGATGTTGTCATTGATCTAATCTTAAGATGGGCAGAATTCATTCCACAATCAGACGAGAGAAAACATACGGATGTCTTTGAACACGAATCAAAAGGTTCAACAAATATTGTTTTGATCGCTGCATCTAATGAAAAAGAAAAAGATACGAAAGAAATCGACAAAAGACAAAGGCTTGAAAAATGTAGCAAAACTGCGAAAAATGAGGTCTGCGATGAAATAAATAAGCGTAAAAACACATCGACGTCTATAGTAAAAGAAGATTACAAATATAACAGACTTTCTTTTGTACACGAACTTTTGTCTGTATCCAAAATTGGCCTGATAAGTGGTGCATGTTTCCAGAAACTGTTAGACAGTGAGACTGTATCACAAAGTCCTGAAGCTTTTGCTATCGTCAAAGAAGCGCTCGGTCAACATCTAAAGCCCAGCAAACAGTTTTACTACTGCCCTCCCCAAGCCACTCATAGACCTAAGAGTTTGTTGGCGAATGTTGTAATTACTATTGTATGTGATAGTGTCTTCAAGATGTCTTGCAGGACCAACGACGGCACATGGTACCAACTACAACCACCGCAGATTAGGTGTACGGCTGTTGGATTTGAGGAGTCTATTTATGTCTTATCTAACTTTATTAACCAATATGCTGCATATAGATACAACCCAAACACTAACATCTGGACTAACATTGTGTGCCTGAACCCAGAAAGAAACAACTGTCAACTGGTAAGTCTAGACAACTACATCTATGCCATAGGGGGCGACAACTCTACTTCTATTGACAGGTTCAATGCTAAAGACGAGCAACAAAAACCAGGTTCCGGCAAGTGGGAGAAAGTGGGTGACCTCAAAATGGCGGTCACCAACATGATGGCTACCACAGTTGGAAACTCTATCGTTGTGTTCGGGAGTGAAGCGGCCACAAGCACCACAACCACGGTCCAAAGTTTCAACACACACACCTTGACCAGCCACTTCTACACAGACAACATGTCCGGTGTTGCCAGCAACATGGTCAGTTTCAAAGACCGCAGCGACACCTATGTCCTTCAGCAGACAGGCGCCCTGTGGAAGCTGGCTGCCTGCAATGATCACATTCTCAAGATGGAGTTCTGCACTGTGTTGTTTGAGGAGAAGTTCAAGCTCTCTGCCGCTCTTATACAAAATGAAGAGCTCTTACTTCTGGGGACCGAGATCAATCCCATCATGCACCGAGAATGGGACACCAGTCACCTTGACATGTTTAAAAGGATAAAAATAATTGAGAGACCCGGATGTTGTCTTCTTAGCACCGTCATACCTAAGTCGTTTCTTGTTACCTTGGAAACGTAAAGACTGACCCAAACATTTAGTTTGAAATTCGTTGAATTTATTAAAAAATTATTTAGTATTAGTTAGTACTAGCATTTAGAAAACTATATATTTAGAAACGTTTCTTTCCCATAATAAAATATTAGTTTCATCTCATTGTAATAAAAGATTTAAATGGTATTTCTTGCTATTAATAAAATTACTGTCAACTTGTCAGAAAGATCACACACACTCTTACTTCTTTTTTCTTGGTTTATTTTTTTGTTTGTTTGTTTCTTTCTTTTTATCTTTTTTTTCTTCCTCTCTCCCCCTCTCACTTTTCACTAAAGCAAAGATTTAAGGCCAGGCAGACCAAAGGATCTTCACACTTGAACGACTTTCTATGACGTGTCGCAGCACCTGGTTTATTGGGAATATGGTGGCAGTTCGGTAGTTGAAAACAAAACATGCTATATTTATACTTTTCAACTGCTTGCTGAAATGAGACAGAACTAGTATTTACTGATTAATGCAAGTCTAAAATTTATTTGTTCCTTTTTCGTTACATATCCTTTTTTACAGTCTAAATAGATAAAGGTAATAAAATAGACACATAGAGGCACCACAGTAGACACATTCAGACGATAACATCTACACTCAACGATACTAATATAAACACACTTATAAACACGTGACATTTTTGTAAAAGCCTTATTTTTAGCGCAGGTTTAAGTATAAAAATGTGGTTTGACTATTGTAAATCGTTCTACTCTATGTGGAGAGCTGTAAAATAGTATGTAAGTAGAGAATAATTTTTGATTTCAGACAGACTGATAATCACAAATTTATTTAAAGACGTTAATTAATTTATTGATTTATTCATTGTTAGATTAACCACATTAATTTTAAAAGATTAGAAAAACGACTAGACTTGACGCGGAACAGTAACGTCACATTTTTTTGTTCACTTTTTAGTACAATAAAATGGCGGCGTCTATCAAAGAAGATTGTGTTCCCATTCAAAAGTTTAACGCGTTCTAAATCTAATTTTCTGTCGGCCATAACTTTAACTATACGTCCGTTTGCTGTTTTTATTACGTTCCAACACTTATTTAAATTTTCAACTGTCTTTTTCATTTAGTTTTACAATAAATTTCTCTAGCTCTACACTCTGTCCAAGAAAGTTATTTATAGATCTAAAAATATCATGTGGCCAAGCAAGTTATTTATAGATCTTGATCTAGAATCTAGGTCAAACCAAAGATTAATTAGATACATACCAAAGATTAATTAGATAAAAATACAATCCATTTTATAATCATAATACATTTTTTAGTCCTTAAATACTTGATATAAATCTTTGTGATTTATCTATCTAGATCTAGATCTATCTATCTAGAATAGGTCTAATGATTAGATCTAGATTCTGGATCTAGAATTTCTAGATCTAGCAAGAGTTACGCAAATACTAGACTTAACCCTTTATCTACTGACGGTACTTATAAGTACCACTTTAATTAAGCGCCTGTATTATTTTTAATTTAAGACGAATTTTAAAAAATATTGATGCAATTTATAGTATTATCTCCCTTGAGTCACAGGTAGGTGGAGGGAACGATTATTTTGAAAATTACTGGTGTGGCGCCATTTTCAATCTCTACCTGTATCGGTATTTCACAATTGTTCTGTACATATCTCACACATGTTCCTGATTTCCTTTTGTTTTACCTTATTCTTCAAGTTTTCAACACCAAATATTTTTTATTGGCATCTTCAATAGTCAGGCAAATGCGTTTAACTTCTAGTTATACAATTTCATCAAATTGTCTTTGTAATAGATCGATGTTTGCAAGTGGACTTTTAAGTACCGTCAGGGCACACGGACATTTTTTTTAGGATTTCTTGAAAATTGCTGATTTTCGATGTGGAGTGACATAAATATTATTTTTATATTTATTATCGAAATGCACTTAAAAAAATATATATATACATTTATAAGAAGGTTAGCATAGGGTTTTCCTCAGAAATATTGTAATTAATTGCAGATTTCTAGTAGTAAAAGAATAAAAAGAATAGAGGTGGCAGTTGCAGGCTCCTTTACTAGGTTTAGTATACGTTATTTGTATATCAAAGTCTAGTTCTAGAAGTAAGATTTGTAAGTTATATTTGTTGCAAAAAAAACTGTCATGCCTACAATAGCTAGCGTGTACGTAATGTATACATGTAGACTAGTAATAGCCCATACATCTGCATGTAGTATAGATAGTTTTGTAATTTTGAATAAGTAAACACAAAACAGTAGGCCACTATGGCTATTCCAAACACATTGAGCTCACTTCTATTTATGAACTTTACACTGTAGTGTAGACTTGTCATAACATTCTAGTAGGCTACAATTATACTAGTATTACAAGTGGTTGTGTACTGAATGACAAGGATTTCGTTTTCAAAATATTTGTTTATGCGGCTCATTGTAATGGCTATTGGAAGCCTCCAGCAAAAGCAGGTTCAGTCTGGCAACTGTTGCCACACAAGAAAGACGACAGACAAGAATGTCTGAGGAATGAAGAAGCATGACATGTCGGCACCTTTTGCTGTCTTTGAGGTCTAAGATGTGTTCTGATAGAAAATCCAGTAAAAATCGTACTCAAAATATAATTTTGTGCTGGGTTTATGTGTGAAAATTACAAAAAAATGATTGTTATATTGATTGCCATGTTATTATTTAATAAGTTGTATCGTTTTTTCCTGTTTTGTAAATTTTTTAATTTTTGGAAAAAATGTCCTACATTCCTGACGGTACTTATAAGTACCAATACATTTTTTGGCCCTTAAAAATTTATGAAACAAAATTTCCTTTGACATATGCATTAAATGTGTCAAAAGCAATATGATAACACATTGTTTAAGAAAAAATGTCATTCGGAACCTAATTCCGTAAATAAAGGGTTAAGACTTAAGAAAACGAGTCGTAGAATCTAGATCTAGATAATTCTATCTAGATCTAGATAATTTCAGACCATCATTATTTTATATAAATCTTGGTTTGGCTAATTTAAGATAAAATTTAATTTGAAAGTTACTACTACTAGACTTAGATCTAGATCTATGCGCGTAAATCAAGTTGGATAAGGAGACTCAAAGTATTAATGTATAGTATAAAAATACATCTGTGACGTCACGAGTTAAATAGCTAAGTTGTTAGTGTAATCGGCGTGCATGCGGGTGGCACGGGTTCTAGACCAATACGTCAATGATAATTTTTTTTAATTTTTTTTTAAATTTTTTAGATGTGAATGATAAAGTTGCCTATCTGAACTTGGCGGGATACAGGGTAGGTGAAGTAGAGTTCATCTGTTTCTTTGTCCTAAGCATATGAAGGGATAGTGTTGTCAGAGACATGCTCGGCTGGAATCGTTTTTTTAAAGGATAAAACATGTTGTCTGAGACTTGGCGGGACACTGGGCAGGTGAAGTAGAGTTGAGTAGGTCACCTGTGACGTCAGTATATGAAGGGATAGTCCGAAATCGGTGTTTTCGGTGTTTTTAAAAGATAAAAAACATATTTTTGAATGTGGGGTCTGGTTTTTTTTGACGATAAGTGACACTGCAGTAACGTAGCGAGGGGGGGGGGGGGGCGGGGGAGGACATATGTTCCCGGGCGCCGACCTTAGAGGGCGCCAAAATGGGTTGGAAAAATAAATTGAATGGTTGAGGGGGGTGCAAATTGAAAGTTTGAAGGGGGGATGCAAAGCGAAATCTTGGGGGGGGGGGGGGGGTTGCACATCGAAAGTTTGAGGAGGGGGGGGTGTAAATCGTAAAGTTTGTCCCCGGGAAGGGTCGCTACGGCTCTGAGTGACAGACGTGATGTTTTTTATGGATGACCCCCGAAGCCCACAGTTATCCAACGGATGACGGGTAGTCTAGTCTATATACTACTCAAGTTTGTTTACATGTTTGAATACTTATTTGTTTTTTTTTGTTTGTCTGATTCGGTACTGTAAGGAAACTGATCTATATATGGGGGGGGGGGGGGGGGCTGTAAAATAGTATTTAGGTAGAAACATTTTTTTGTTTGCATACAGACTTAATCAGCTATTTATTTAGGGACGTTAATTAATTAATTGTTTTATTCATAGGTAGATTAACCACATTAATTTTAAAGGTTTAGAACAATGGCTTAACTTTGACTGAATAGTGATGTTTGATAACTCATTTTTTTGTTTGTTTGCCTTTCTGATTTGTTATTGGGGAGAGTCTGCATTATGTGTAGAGCTGTAAAATAGGACTTTGGGTGGTAAATATTGTTCCGTCTTAAAAACTGTTAATTACAAACTAATTTAAAGCCGTTAATTAATTTATTGATATATATTCATAGGTAGATTAACCACATTAATTATAAAAGTTTAGAACAATGACTTTAGTAATAGTAAAAAAAAAATATTTTCTTTTTACAACAATGCTTTCAATTATTTTTTTCTTAAGGCCTATAAGTGAATGAAAAGGTTGACTATCAGGACCTCGCGGGGCACAGGGCAGGTGAAGTAGAGTTCACTGTTTCTATGTTCTCAGCATATGAAGGGATAGTGTGGTCAGAGCCATGCTGGGCCGGAGTCGTTTTTTTAAAAATATAAAACATGTCTGAGACTTGGCGGGACACTAGGCAGGTGAAGTAGAGTTTAGTATAGTTTTTTAAAATATAAAAAAGGTCTTTTTGAATGTGTTGTCTGGTTATTTTGGGATGATAAATGCTGACATACGTGATGTCATTTATGGATGACCCCCGAAACCCACAGTTATCTAACTAGATAACGGGTAGTCTAGTGCCTTCTATTTACAGCGTCCAAGGTCGGGGACCAATCCATTCAAATGCTATTATAACAGACAAGGCGAGCGCATGTGTACGCGCTGGAATCCTAAACTATTACAAAGTTATGTTTATATATAATCAAAATCCATAATTAAGGCAACACTTATAACGTACAAAGTTCTGTTATAAATCTATTCATACGCTTATGGGTTATTTTTTTTATTATTTTACTATCAGTAAAACTGTATTCACGATCAAGGGGTGGCTCAGACCCCTTACCAGCTGAATTATATATACTGTATTTTCTGATTGTTGTTATTATAAACGGTACAATTATATTTTTACCGTTAAAAATAAAAAGAAATGCATAAAAACGTATTACTAACAACCTTTTATTTAATAAAGCACGAAAGGGGAGAACATAAAGGATCTTCTTTAAATATATTATAATACTCTACTATTTAAAAAGCTATAAAGAAAGCGTGGGTCGTCATAATATGTATTACATACTTTTGCTAATATTTCGGAAGCAACCCACGATTTTCTTTATAGTTATGTAAATAGTAGTGTATTATAAATATTTTAAAAGAATAATTTATTTTCTCTTTTTAGTGCATTACTAGAGCACCCGTTATCTAGTTAGATAACTGTGGGTTTCGGGGGGCATCCATAAATGACATCACGTCTGTCACTTATCATCACAAAATAACCAGACCCCACATTAAAAAAAGACGTAAATTTAAAAAAAAAACAACAACAATGACATGATGTGTCTAGAACCCTTACCACCCGCACGGAAGCCAATTACACTATCACCCTAACTATCTAGTCTTCATATCTTATATGAAGCACAAAAAGTGCTTCGTATACATAGTTTGACTCTGTTTAAGAAACCTGATTTACGCGAATAGGCCCTAGATCTCTTATCTTTCAAATAAAATTTTATCTTAAATTAGCCAATTCCATAACTAAACAAACCCAGATTTATATAAAAAAATGAAGGTCTCAAATAGTTTAGTATAGAAACTCATTATTATCTAGATCTAGATCTAGATAGAGTTATCTAGATTCTACGAATGGTTTGGTTAAGCCGAGTTTTTGGCGTAACTCTAGACTCTAGAACCTAAATAGATAAATCACTTGTATTCTTGAATTAGATGATACGTGAAGCTAGAAAGCAAAGATTAAGAGTCTGTCTAAAAACAAAAATTGTTCTCTACCTAAATACAAGACAGACAAATACAAATACAGACAGACAGACAGACAGACAGACAGACAGACAGACAGACAGACAGACAGACAGACAGACAGACAGACAGACAGACAGACAGACAGACAGACAGACAGACAGACAGACAGACAGACAGACAGACAGACAGACAGACAGACAGACAGACAGACAGACAGACAGACAGACAGACAGACAGACAGACAGACAGACAGACAGACAGACAGACAGACAGACAGACAGACAGACAGACAGACAGACAGACAGACAGACAGACAGACAGACAGACAGACAGACAGACAGACAGACAGACAGACAGACAGACAGACAGACAGACAGACAGACAGACAGACAGACAGACAGACAGACAGACAGACAGACAGACAGACAGACAGACAGACAGAGTAAGCGAGTTAAACAAAAGCTGGAAAAAGTCTAATGGGGCATGCATTAGATAAAAAAAAAGACTCCAAAGAAATTTGAGTGTGAGGTAACACGATGTGGACGATGTGGTCGAATAATAGAACGTTTGACGGCTAACCAAAAACTTTTGAGTTCGGAACCCTTGCTCGAATGTGTAGAATGTCCATGAGTCCACTCTGCTCATATTGGAATCTTACTCCCGTTTAGGAAACTAAAAGTAACTGGAAATAGTGCTGACCCGCATTAGTTCACAGAAGCTACTGAAAGACACAACAGTTGGTAGTCATTGGGTTATTGGGTCTCCACTCCTCGAACTAGAGAGTTTTAGGGTTAGCATTCACGCGCTATCCACTTGACCACCCCGAATATGCGTCAAGAGAAAAACCAATTTAAAAAAGCATGACACATGGTTAAGTGAAGGTGAAAGTTAAAGGAAGCCCGGTTACACAGGTACAGAGTAGAACCAGGTACAAGTACGATACGAACAAGATGACAATACCTTACGGATCAGATTTCTGTAGCTACTCCGTGCTGAAAGAATGAAGTCCCTGATACCACAAAACCTGGTCGGGACACGCTTCAGTGTTAATTAGGACGTTCATGGAAATTCCAGTTTCTTCTGTTCTAGACTTCACTCAGCTACATCATTGTGTGCTGCTGCCTTCATTTACGGTCAAGGTATAGTTTTATAGGTATAGACTGTTTTATAGGTATAGTTTTATAGGTATAGTTTTATAGGTATAGTTTTATAGGTATAGTTTTATAGGTATAGTTTTATAGGTATAGTTTTATAGGTATAGTTTTAAAGGTATAGTTTTAAAGGTATAGTTTTATAGATATAGTTTTATAAGTAGGCCTATAGTTTTATCTTTTTGAAGTAAGTATTTATTTGCAAAATATTTTCATGCTTATCTATGCAAGTTGTGTTGTAAGTTATCAAATTTAAAGACGATTAGAAAATTCGGGGTTTGTCGACTTTTTATGGGACTATTACATGATTTGTTGTATTAATTTTTACAACAGTACAACTACCGAGGAAAGTGATTTACATGCTCGTGAGCCTGTCTTCGTTTTGTTTTGCCAGAAATAGATTTGCAGGTTAAAACACTTTTACCTAGTTATTAATCTAATGCAATTATCAAAATGTCTTCAATTTGTAAATTTCCTAACTTACAAACACTGTAAAATTTTAATAAGTTGTTCAATCTATTAGCCTACGCTTGGGGTAAATCTTAATATATAAAAGCCCATGTACGCACTTCTCTCCCTCTATCCGCAATATTTTTGGCAACGTCGTCAGCCTGTTCAGCGATATATGGAGAACTTAAAGATACGGACTTTTGTTGAAAAAAATATGGCGGACGATATAAATGTATAAACTAAATTTTATTTTAAGAAGGAAAATAAAAATAAAGGCATATTCGAATTTATAAACAGATTTCTAGCTAAAGCGTTTTTTTGTCGTGACAAGAACGTAAGAAACAATGAGGTCACATGACACAAGTTTAAACTAAGTCTTAGTCTAAGGAAAGAACAAAAAACTAATGGGATCATCTTCCAATTTTAGAATATAAAGAAATGAATTATTTCATTAAAACTTGATTTAGATCTACTTATCAATTAGCCATACGCTATGAAATATATACAATGCAATTTTCTCGGCCTTAAGCTTATAAAATTTACTTTACCTACATAGATTCTAGATCTAGAGATACGGAAAAACTAGACTTAACAATAATCAAATAGTAGATTCTAGATCTAGAATCTAGATCTACGGAGAAACTAGACTTAGATTCTAGATTTAGACTCTATCTAGCTCTAGATTCTATTCCAATATGAGTTTATATTAATAAACTATTTCAGGCCTTAATTATTTTATATAAATAATTTTTTTTTATATAAACCTTTATTTGTTTAGCTAGGGAATTGGCGAATCTGGCATACAATTTAATTTGAAATTATAGGGCCTATTCGCGTACGTTAAGTTTCTTAAGTACCCCACATATTCTGCATAAATTCTAACGTGCCTAAATAGCTGAAATGATAGTGTAATTGATACCATGTAGTGAGACACACCAAGTCAATCTTATTTTTTTTTCTCAAATTTTTTTTAGATGTGAATGATAAAGATGCCTATTGGGACTTGGCGGAACATGGGGCAGGTGAAGTAGAGTTCATCTGTTTCTGTCTTCTCACCACATGAATGGATAGTGTGGTCTGACCCACGCTAAGCCGAAATAGTTGTTTTTAAAACACAAAAACAACACAACTACCATTGAACAGCCGGGTTTTTAACGAAATCAGTTAAGTCGCTTAATTTTAAGACTCTTAATCAGCGTGTGCATTTAATATGGTATTGTGTTGACTAATACTGTACACAATTATGTTTTAATTTTTCAAATAAGTATTGGTAGTCTATGTTAGTTTAAACAAGTATAAACATAGACAGTACACAAAACAAAACCCTTTCTTTTTTTATAATCTTAACAATGTTTCATTTCAATGCTACTGATCAATAAAATGTTACTTTTCCTAAGATTCCGATAATGACTTTTTTAAAAAGCTGAATTACAATTCATTTAATTACCCACTTTCCATAGATATATACAGTTTCTTCAGGCATCACCCAGACAGTTTTAAATGCCGCTCTCAAGAGATAAATATCTAAAAGAAAAACCGGGTAGCCAATGTTTAAAGAGAAGAGAGCTAAAAGTCACCAGAATCGCCAGTGTAACGGGTACCGATGACCAGTGTATTTAAAAATGTCATCGACCTTCACCACGTGTTATTTAAATAAGAAAGCGAAAGGTGGGAGAAGAGGTGAATTTGGGACCAAGAATGGTGCGTCACATTTCGCTGTTGACAACTTAACTTGAGGGAGGGCTTCTTTATTGATTAGTTGTGGGACCTGTATATTCATGTACTTGAGAATACCTGCTTAAGAGGTGCCGCTTATTATGTCACCATACTGCATAATTTCTTTCATACATCTCTTTAGGGTTGATGGGGTGGGGGGGGGGGGATGATGGTGGCGGCACGGCCCATCCTGAGCATGTCCATTGTTACGGTACAAATTAGATAAACAATTGTATAAAAAAAAATATATACTCTAAGTAGTATCAGCTGCTCCGGTAACCCGGAAATCGTACCCCCCCCCCCAGCCTTCACAGAAAAATTAAAATTGACCAAAATAAACTGTGCCTTCATGTATCTTCTACATATAGCATACGTAATATGAAATGTTTTTATGTTTTTAACTTACAATACTCTTAGGTGTTTTTAAAGAACATATATTATTATTATAACAACGCCAAGTAAACAATTTTTGGTGATGAAAGCTATATAATATTTAAGATGTTCTTATTATTACAGAAACGAAAATGGCAGTTTCTGAACACCTGGCTAAAGCTGTCGTTAATGCTATCGACAAACAGCTGAACAATTGCACGTATCATGACGTCACCGTGACGGTTGAAGGCACAGAATTCCAATGCCACAGATTTCTACTGAGTGCCAGCTCCGATTTTTTCAGGGCGCTCTTCCAGTCTGGGATGCGGGAGAATCAGGACAGGAAGGTGGAGCTGAAACAGATGACGTCAGAGACGTTTGGTCTGGTGCTGGACTGTATTTACAAAGCTAAAAATGTTCTCTCGGTGGACAATGTATCTGATGTATGGCAGGCGGCCAATCAGCTCCAGATAGACTTCCTGCTGGAGGCCTGCGAACTCTTTCAGATGAAAAGACTGTCCAAAGACAGCTGTATCGAGATTTACATTGAAGCGAAACATTTGGGTTCCAAAAAAACTTATAGAACTCTCCTGGGATGTCTTAATTAAGGACTTCGATTATTTGAGGAAAACAGATGATATTCTATATTTAAATTTTGAAGACGTGAAACGGCTTGTCGCAAGTGACGACTTGGAAATTAGTTCTGAAGATGTTGTCATTGATCTAATCTTAAGGTGGGTAGAATTTGATCCACAATCAGACGAAAGCAAAGTTACGGATCTCTTTGAACACGAATCAAAAGATCGAGCAAAATTTATTTTAATCGCTGCATCTAACGAAATGGAAAATGAAACAAAAGAAAACGACAAAAGACAAAGGCTCGAAAAATGCATCAAACCCACCAAGCCTCAGATTGAAGATGAAGCCAAAGATTGTTTAACACCTGTGGTAGATGTAGGCAGTTCACGGCGTCACAGACAAGCATTTCTCCCAGAGCTTCTGTCGACAGCAAAAATTCTTCTGGTAAGTGGCGCATGTTTCCAGAAACTTTTGGAAAGTGAGACTATATCACAAAGTTCTGATGTTTTTGCTATTGTGAAAGAAGCGCACGATCACTATTTAAAGCCCAGCAAACCGTTTTATTACTATCCTTCCCAAGCCACTCATAGAGCTAAGAGTTTATTGGCAAATGTGGTTATCACAGTCGCTAACCTATATGAATATTTCCCTAAGATGTCTTGTAGAACCAACGACGGCACATGGTACGAACTACAACCGCCACAATTTAAATGTACGGCTGTAGGGTTTGAGGGGTGTATATATGTCATGTCTACTTCCATTAACCAAAACAATGCAATTAGATACAACCCAAACACGAACACCTGGACTAACTTTGTGTGCCTGAACCCAGTAAGAAACAACTGTCAACTAGTAGGTCTAGACAACTACATCTATGCCATAGGGGGCGACAACTCTACTTCTATTGACAGGTTCAATGCTAAAGACGAGCAACAAAAACCAGGTTCCGGCAAGTGGGAGAAAGTGGGAGATCTCAAAATGGCGGTCACCAACATGATGGCTACTACAGTTGGAAACTCTATCGTTGTGTTCGGGAGTAATGCGGCCACAAGCACCACAACCACTGTCCAAAGTTTTAACACACACACCTTGACCAGCCACTTCTACACAGACAACATTCTTGGAGGTGCCAGCAACATGGTCAGTTTCAAAGACCGCAGCGACACCTATGTCCTTCAGCAGACAGGCGCCCTGTGGAAGTTGGCTGCCTGCAATGATCACATTCTCAAGATGGAGTTCTGCACTGTGTTGTTTGAGGAGAAGTTCAAGCTCTCTGCCGCTCTTATACAAAATGAAGAGCTCTTACTTCTGGGGACCGAGATCAATCCCATCATGCACCGAGAATGGGACACCAGTCACCTTGGCATGTTTAAAAGGATAAAAATAATTGAGAGACCCGGATGTTGTCTTTTTAGCACCGTCATACCTAAGTCGTTTCTTGTAACCAAGGAAACGTAAAGATTGACCCACATTTTAAAAAAATGTTGAATTAATTAAAATATTAGTTGTTACTAGCATTTAGAAAAATAAATATTAAACACCGTTTTTCCTGCATATTAATTTTATATCATTGTAATAAAAGATTAAAATGATACTCGATGCTATTAATACAATTACAAGCATCTCGTCAGAAAGATCACACAAATTCTTTCTCTTTCTGTCATTCTCTCTGTCTCATTCTCTCTCTCTCTCTCTCTCTCTCTCTCTCTCTCTCTCATTTTCCCTCTGTTGTTGTGACCATCTCGTGTAAATATTTAAAGTCAGTCAGACAGAAGAATCTCCACACTTGAACGTCTTTCTATGGCGTGTCAAAGCACTTGGTTTTTTGGGAAATGAGTGAGAGATCGATAGTTGGTGAAAAACAAAACTAATTGTATAAAAGCTTTTCAACTGCTTGCTGAAATTCGACAGAACATTTTTTACCTGATTTACTAGCATTCAGCGATATGGCAAGTTTGATTTCAAACTGATGTAAAAGTCTGCATACATTTAGGTTTTATAGATGGATAGTTTGAACATCATGCAAAATCTGTAAACAGCTACCTGAGACGAATGTTCTAGATCTGCTGACCTGAAAGCGTCCTGTCAAATTCCTGCTGATCAAAAAATTTCAGCGAGAGGTTCTATGGGGTATACTTTAAGCAAACAATTAGTCTTCTTCTTTAAAATGGCGCACCGATTTTAAAACTAAAATATAGTTTAAAGTAGGCCACTCATATAATTTATAAAAGATGGAAAAGCTAAAATAAGAATTCATAAAAATATATGTCAAAGGCCCATTTCCAGCATCTTTGTAGAAAACAGTAGAACATGTTATACCAATGTGGACTGTCATTTTTACATAAAGACGTTTCATTCTCAACTGGCGCTTCCGCACGCGCAATTATAAAAAAATCAGTATTTACAGTTTTGTCTTTGAAAATATAGTCGTCGACAATATCAAGTGCGCAGTTTGTGTTTCTTTTCTTTGTAGCGGTTGGAAATGTATTTTAATCTTATTAGATTTAATATCAAAACCGAAAGCACTGCTATTTTGAGAACATCAATGGAGAAGTGCAGTTAGTAAATAAAGTAATATTACTCAAACACTTTAAGAAGACTTGCTAAAATAAAAACATACACTAGCAAATATATATAGACTGGAAGAGCAAGACACAGGAGGTTGAAGATAACATTCAAGACTACAACTTAATCTTAGGTTAAATTATTAATCTTGACGCATTTTGTTTTTTATTAAAAAGAATTTAAAATAAGAGACTGGCTGGAAAGATCTGTTGGACAAATATCGATTTGTATTCGTGGCGTGCTGTTTAAATAATTTCTACATCTATTCACCGTTGTTCGGGCATTCATGTCAGCGTGTCTCATAAGGCGTGTCTCTTTCAACCAAGACGGGGTTTCATTGTCTTGGCAAGTTCAATGATCAGAACGACGAGATAACGAAAACGAATGACAAAGTGTGGCTGGTGTTTTTGGTTCCGTTTAGGTGGTTATTTTCAAGTAATAATTATGTATGCAGCGAACTGTTGAGTTGTTTCGTAATGTAGTGGTCCCCATACAGTAGAGAACTGTGTGGGGAATATTGGCTGGTTACAAGACGAGAGAATTCTACCAGGCCAGTCATCATGTTTAGCGTGTTGTTCTAATACTTCTTATATCGAACGTAAGTATGTGTGTGTGTGCCAATGTATGTAAAATGTGCGTATATATTAAGCCACCTGTAATGGGTACCTGACTCAAGCTAAGGACGGTTGGGAATAGAACTGACTAAATTATATAGTTTACGCCCAAGTCACTGAAACAATCGAACTCTACTTCACCTGCGATATAGACCGCCAGGTCTGAATGAGTACAACCTATTACAATTAAAGGGTGGTTACTGTAAAAACTACTTTAGGTCTACGGAAATCATAACGCGGCCTGAAAAGTAATCAATGAAGAGGAGTAAAGTAGGTTTAAGTTGAGTAAAGTAGGTTTAAGTTGAGTAAAGTAGGATTAATTTGAGTAATATAGGTTTAACTTCTCTTTCGAACCTGACGGCATGCGGGGTATGTGAAAGAGAATTCACCTGTTTATTTGACCGTGGCACCTGTAGGTATAGTGTGGTCAGCATTGTGTCCGGAGTATTTCCAGAGATGGGTGCCGTAATTCTAGCATCCATCAGAAATGGTGGACTCAGGTTAGTGCGCCTTATCTAGTCACCGTCCCCTAAATTAAGAAGAAAGTACTACATAACGCTGTAACATCAGGTTATTTCTGATGTTTGTTTATACATCACGTGACGGTCTGGTGTGTGGGTTAAGAAAACGAAAGCCGCTTTTTCCTTATTCTGACATTACACGATCAACTCTCAAATCTTGAATTATATAGGCCAAACTTATGTGAGATTGACTCCGCCAAAAATAAAGTTTACGAAAAGAGGGATTACGAGAAATTACAAGTAGAGTACATACGTGTAACAGACTTGCAATTTACAAGTATTATAATTCATTTAATACACCACTACTAAAGATATGTGTACATTACGACACTAAATACTAGCCATAGTGCAGAAACATTGCGCCTAATGTAGCGCACTATATTTAAAGTAGTGCGTGGCGGGTAATTCAAAGGGGAATCATTGCGCAGCACATTTTACGTAATCTAGAATACTATAAAGGTTTGGCTCTTGTCCAACTTTAAAAGTACTAGGTAACTATACCCCCTGCACTCTACCCCCCCTCTCTCTCTGGCTAAAACGGTGCTACCTGGTTAAAAAAATCAATGATGATTAATTTTCAAACGTTTCAATAACTTCAAGGCATACTGATATAAGTAACACAATATATCGAGTGCTTAATTTCATTGTAAATGACGAATGGTAGAGCATATGACTTCTAATCCGAGAGTCTTGAGTTCGAGTTCGGGTTGAAGTCAGTAAAACGTACCTGAGTACAGCTCTGATGGATACTTAGCTCACGTGAGGATAATCAGAGGCGGATGGATATAGTGTTAACCACACTACCTCTATGACGAGGTCAGAGAAACAGGTGAACTTACTTCGATTGCCCTATGGAACTTATTACCAATTTTATTGTATGTATCTTTAAGTTTATGAAATTAAAACATATATTACATCGATCGATCTTCATCTTCTAAATTAACCTATAACGATTTTACGTAACTAAAAAAGCTTGTTTTGTGATTTTAAATTTATTTTTCAGGCACTTCAAAGCACAAAATCATGGAGGTTTAACTAAAAAAATGTTTCACTATAATGACCAGAATTAAAAAAAAATTGAAGGTAATCTAATATTTAACCATAACCTTCAATTTTTAATCTAATAATATTAATTAATAATAATTAATAATTATATAATACTTAATAATTAATAATTAATAATAATTAATGATAATTGTTTATAATAATTAAAATGTTATGTCCTTAATGAGTAGTGACGTAACAGTGATCTATTGCTGATTAAACTATATTTAGTTTCTGGGTTACATTTACTGAAAAAAAAAATTTAATTTATTTTTAAATCAAACAGGCTGAACAT